>NC_092175.1:27477899-27777899 GCF_045791955.1 Oncorhynchus clarkii lewisi | reverse complement strand
GTCTTGCCCATTCACCCTCAATGGCACACATACACAATCCATGTCTCTGAAGTTCTCTGAAGTTTGCACACACCGTACATAAACTTTTCTATTGTGTTATTGACTGTAAGTGTGTTTATCCCATTTGTAACTCTGTGTTGTTTTTGTTGCACTGCTATGCTTTATCTTGGCCAGGTTGAAGTTGTAAATGAGAACATGTTCTCAACTGGCCTACCTGGTTAAATAAAAGGTGAACTAAAAATAAAATAAATGTCTCAATTGTCTCAAGGCTTAAAAATCCTTCTTTAACCTGTCTCCTCTTCATCTACACTGATTGAAGTGGATTTAATAAGCGACATCAACAAGGGATCATAGCTTTCACCTGGTCAGTATACAGTTGAAGTCTGAAGTTTACATACACCTTAGCCAAATACATTTAAACTCAGTTTTTCACAATTCCTGACATTTAATCCTAGTAAAAATTCCCTGTCTTAGGTCAGTTAGGATCACCACTTTATTTTAAGAATGTGAAATGTCAGAATAATAGTAGAGAGAATGATTTATTTCAGCTTTTATTTCTTTCATCACATTCCCAGTGGGTCAGAAGTTTACATACACTATATTAGTATTTGGTAGCATTGCCTTTAAATTGTTTAATTTGGGTCAAACTTTTTGGGTAGCCTTCCCACAATAAGCTGGGTGAATTTTGGCCCATTCCTCCTGACAGAGCTGGTATAACTGAGTCAGGTTTGTAGGCCTCCTTGCTCACACACGTTTTTCAGTTCTGCAAACACATTTTCTACAGGATTGAGGTCAGGGCTTTCTGATGGCCACTCCAATACCTTGACTTTGTTGTACTTAAGCCATTTTGCCACAACTTTGGAAGTATGCTTGGGGTCATTGTCCATTTGGAAGACCCATTTGCGACCAAGCTTTAACTTCCTGACAGATGTCTTGAGATGTTGCTTCAATATATCCACAATTTTCCTACCTCATGATGGCATCTATTTTGTGAAATGCACCAGTCCCTCCTGCAGCAAAGCACCCCAACAACATGATGCTGCCATCCCCGTGCTTCACGGTTAGGATGGTGTTCTTCGGCTTGCAAGCCTCACCCTTTTTCCTCCAAACATAACGATGCTCATTATGACCAACTAGTTCTATTTTTGTTTCATCAGACCAGAGGACATTTCTCCAAAAAGTACGATCTTTGTCCCCATGTGCAGTTGCAAAACATAGTCTGGCTTTTTTTATGGCGGTTTTCGAGCAGTGGCTTCTTCCTTGCTGAGCGACCTTTCAGGTTATGGCGATATAGTACTTGTTTTACTGTGGATATAGATACTTTTGTACCCATTTCCTCCAGCATCTTCACAAGGTCCTTTACTGTTGTTCTGGGATTGATTTGCACTTTTCGCACCAAAGTACGTTCATCTCTAGGAGACTGAACGCGTCTCCTTCCTGAATGGTTTGACAGCTGCGCGGTCCCATGGTGTTTATACTTGCGTACTATTCTTTGTACAGATGAACGTGGTACCTTCAGGCTTTTGGAAATTGCAATACAATATTTCGTTCTGAGGTCTTAGCTCATTTCTTTTGATTTTCCCATGATGTCAAGCAAAGAGGCACCGAGTTTGAAGGTAAGCCTTGAAATACATCCACAGGTACACCTCCATAATTGACTAAAATTATGTCAATTAGCCAATCAGAAGCTTCTACAGCCATGACATCATTTTCTGGAATTTTCCAAGCTGTTTAAAGGCACAGTCAACTTAGTGTATGTAAACTTCTGACCAACTGGAATTATGATACCGTTATTATAAGTGAAATAATCTGTCTGTAAACAATTGTTGGAAAAATGACTTGTGTCATGCACAAAGTAGATGTCCTAACCAACTTGCCAAAACTATAGTTTGTTAACAAGAAATTTGTGGAGTGGTTGAAAAACTAGTTTTAATGACTCCAACCTAAGTGTATGTAAACTTCCGACTTCAAATGTTTGTCATGGAAAGAGCAGGTGTTCCTAATGTTGTGTAAGGCATAAGATGAGTTGGTGACTCACTGGTCCAAAGTTGATGTCCTCTGCCTCGTTGGTGTAGTGATCCAGGGTGATGAAGTAGAAGCCTGACTCCTCCTGGTCAAACATGTTCTCTCTACGCACACTGACCCGTCTCCTGAGAACAACTGGAGTGAGAGAGAAAATAAAATAAGAGGTTGGGAAATGTCATAGACAGAGTTCAATTGGAGCTCAAGGCAACAGTCCATTTTATGACTGCTGTGGCTATCAAAAGAGGCAACTATGGATAATAATTTTGCCAAATAAGTGATTCGGGACTGGATTGGGCCAAACTGTACCAATCCACGACACGTCAGTCAGTATGGCTCAGTATTGAACAGCCTGCTGTCATTTCATTCCCAACCCTCCTCGTAGAAAGCTATCCTCCTATAGGTTCACTTTATCCCTTATTTACACTACATATATTATTTAGCAGTGACTATCATATACAGTGCCTTGCGAAAGTATTCCGCCCCCTTGAACTTTGCGACCTTTTGCCACATTTCAGGCTTCAAACATAAAGATATAAAACTGTATTTTTTTGTGAAGAATCAACAACAAGTGGGACACAATCATGAAGTGGAACGACATTTATTGGATATTTCAAACTTTTTTAACAAATCAAAAACTGAAAAATTGGGCGTGCAAAATTATTCAGCCCCTTTACTTTCAGTGCAGCAAACTCTCTCCAGAAGTTCAGTGAGGATCTCTGAATGATCCAATGTTGACCTAAATGACTAATGATGATAAATACAATCCACCTGTGTGTAATCAAGTCTCCGTATAAATGCACCTGCACTGTGATAGTCTCAGAGGTCCGTCAAAAGCGCAGAGAGCATCATGAAGAACAAGGAACACACCAGGCAGGTCCGAGATACTGTTGTGAAGAAGTTTAAAGCCGGATTTGGATACAAAAAGATTTCCCAAGCTTTAAACATCCCAAGGAGCACTGTGCAAGCGATAATATTGAAATGGAAGGAGTATCAGACCACTGCAAATCTACCAAGACCTGGCCGTCCCTCTAAACTTTCAGCTCATACACGGAGAAGACTGATCAGAGATGCAGCCAAGAGGCCCATGATCACTCTGGATGAACTGCAGAGATCTACAGCTGAGGTGGGAGACTCTGTCCATAGGACAACAATCAGTCGTATATTGCACAAATCTGGCCTTTATGGAAGAGTGGCAAGAAGAAAGCCATTTCTTAAAGATATCCATAAAAAGTGTTGTTTAAAGTTTGCCACAAGCCACCTGGGAGACACACCAAACATGTGGAAGAAGGTGCTCTGGTCAGATGAAACCAAAATTTAACATTTTGGCAACAATGCAAAACGTTATGTTTGGCGTAAAAGCAACACAGCGCATCACCCTGAACACGCCATCCCCACTGTCAAACATGGTGGTGGCAGCATCATGGTTTGGGCCTGCTTTTCTTCAGCAGGGAAAGGGAAGATGGTTAAAATTGATGGGAAGATGGATGGAGCCAAATACAGGACCATTCTGGAAGAAAACCTGATGGAGTCTGCAAAAGACCTGAGACTGGGACAGAGATTTGTCGTCCAACAAGACAATGATCCAAAACATAAAGCAAAATCTACAATGGAATGGTTCAAAAATAAACATATCCAGGTGTTAGAATGGCCAAGTCAAAGTCCAGACCCGAATCCAATCGAGAATCTGTGGAAAGAACTGAAAACTGCTGTTCACAAATGCTCTCCATCCAACCTCACTGAGCTCGAGCTGTTTTGCAAGGAGGAATGGGAAAAAATGTCAGTTTCTCGATGTGCAAAACTGATAGAGACATACCCCAAGCGACTTACAGCTGTAATCGCAGCAAAAGGTGGCGCTACAAAGTATTAACTTAAGGGGGCTGAATAATTTTGCACGCCCAATCTTTCAGTTTTTGATTTGTTAAAAAAGTTTGAAATATCCAATAAATGTCGTTCCACTTCATGACTGTGTCCCACTTGTTGTTGATTCTTCACAAAAAAATACAGTTTAATATCTTTATGTTTGAAGCCTGAAATGTGGCAAAAGGTCGCAAAGTTCAAGGGGGCCGAATACTTTCGCAAGGCACTGTACATTCAGTATACCCATCCTCCGGATAGAACCATCTGGTCATCATCCTATCTATGTGACAAATGTCCTATGCACAATTCCATCATACAGTTTCAAAGAAATTTGAGGAAGTCTCAGTACCATTAATGATTAAGTTACGGGAGTGATTAGTGGATGTCATAGTTACCTGCTGGAAGTCCCCAGAGTGCTGTACGTAGAGGAGAGCCAAGGTAAGCAACTTGGAACCGAATGGGCTCCTGTATCTCTGGTCTGTCAGCTGAGCAAAGAACAACCCCACTTGGCACACACTGGTTTAATCAATGTTGTTTCCACGTCATTTCAATTAAATGACGCTGAACCAACGTGGAATAGACGTTGAATTGACGTCTGTGCCCATTGGGACTTCACCACCACATATTAGTGACAGTGGACCTGCATGGAAAAAGGTATGGAGAGATAATTGTTTTTGACGCCATTCCCATTTATTGTAACTGCACAAAAACTGACAGATTAAAAGTGATCAAATCTATTCAATAATTTGAAAGTATGCGCTTAGCGTTTTACAATATTAGCTATTATTTGGTTCGGGGCCTGACCTCTCGACTTCCCCTCCTCAATCATAGCCCTCTTGCACCGTGAGTCTTCACTGTCTGTTCTTATACTTCAGTGGTCTGTTCACACCATGCCTCTCCCCACTCTTCTGCCACTCCTTCCCAGTCATACTATTCTCCCAAGTCCTCTTCCTCTACTAAATCCCTTGTTGACTTACAATGCTCTTAGTTAAACCAGAGACGGTATAGAAAACAAAACCATCTTTGGTTAAACCACAGTTAAACGTTAGCTAGATGGTTAGCTAGTTAGCTTCCTACCTACTATCGTTAACCTAATAACCTGCTTTTAAAACAGAATACCAAATAACTACCTACTTCAATTTTGAAATGATAGTTGATTAGCTAAGCTAGTTTATTTTTTAGTTTCTCTACTGAAAAACGATCAAACTTACCTCTTTATTGACAGCCATCGTTCACCCTTTCCTCTTCTGTGCTCAAAAATAGGTGGTCACTAGTTACCACAGCCAAAGTCATTAACCCTGCCTATTTTATCTGATTTTAAACCTAAACATAAAGGTGTTACAATTTTTTTTAAATTCATTTGTGCATTCTAATTTCCAAAAATTTCAATAATATATCTGCAGTAATATTGGAACTGTAGTGTTTAACAATATAACTTATCTGCCAGTGTTGTGATTGGCTGTGATATTTGCCTATTGATTTCTCCCACCAGAGTGGCATCTGTTGTCAAAATGGGAAAGCTGTTTTGACTTTATGGCTGTGTTATCTAGTGGAATCGCTCTGTCATTTCCTGGTTGCAAAAACTCTACACTGTTTGCTCAAAGTCAGATTTTGTGAGAGATCAAGCACTGAATATTGTAGGGAATTATTGTATCATCTAAATCGCTGTAAAGTATTTTTTCATTTTATTTTTTTAAATAATCATTTTTACAGCTGTTTAAAGCTGGTGGACCAAAACCAAACATTTTGGTTTGGGTCCACCAGCTTCAAAAAGCGGTTTTGGAAATGACAAAGCAATTTCCATTAGAAGTCAGAACCCATCAGAACCCACAAAGTCAGAACCCATTTTGATGCTGCTCAGGGGGGAGAAATCAATAGGCAAATATCAGCAAATCACAACACTGGCGGGTAAGTAGTACTATCACTCCATTATTACTGCAGTTATATTATGCACATTTTCTGAAATTACAATGCAAAAATAAAAATAAATCCTATGTGTAGCACGTTTAACCCTAACCTTATGGAAACTCAAAAATCCGTTAGAGCATTCGTGATTGATCCAAAAACATGACCAATTGTGTTTCAGTAGACTGCTACACGCTATGTTCATTGGGTAGAATTTTCCTGTTATAAAACGATAGAATGAAGTTCAGAGCGCAAGGTGGATTTTGGACAGCAAACTGGAAAATTGGGGTTAAATGGGGAGGAGACATCCGTGTGGGGATGCAGCGTATTTGTAAGTGCAGTCATTTGAGTCTTGACATGTAGTCAGTGGAATAAAAATCCCTGCTCTCCAATTAATTTATTGCGTGCGACAATGTAGTTCTGTTCGCTCAAAGTCATACTCGCAAGCTCTCAATTTCAATTTGCGTGCACCACGCTGGCCTGCGCTTGCGGGACCCATCCTCTGCTCGCTCGACCACATTGATTCTCTCTCAACTCAAGTGTTTGCTCACACAATGATCTTTCATCTTGCTCGCCCCTGAACACCCCAACTGAGTCAGATGCTGAGTGACTGATTGGGAATACACACACACACAGACCAACAACAACGATACCCACACCCCTGGGAACAACATGCACAAACACAAAAAATACACAAGCCAATAAACACACACCTACTCCTTTCTCATACACAAATCACACGCACTCCTAACCTGGGGATGTAACACTCTGGCTATATAAGGCAGTGTAAGGGGGTAATAAGGATGAACATGTGAAGATGCAGAGAGCTCAGTCTCCTGACACTGTATCGGTATTTCCTTTCTTTTCCCAATCTTTAAAATGTTTTAATCTGAAACGCTTAGCCCAGTTAAGCAGGCTTTTATCCTCAGCCAATTAGCAGACGATTCATTAAATATTGAGCAGCCTGTGAAGGATGAATTTTTAATGCCCATTTGAGGGGGAGAGTTGTACAACAACTTCCCCTGGAGCGATGACAGACTGCACTCAGAACTGTTTACAGTCATTTACCAAGCATACACGACTCGGCTTTAGATGTCAGAAGACCCCTGCAGTCCCTAACCCCACACACACACACTCACTCACACCCACCCACCACACAGACAAGACAGAGACAGCAACAGGATAGTAGGATATGATGGAGGGACACCAGACAAGACAGAGACAGCAACAGAAGAGTAGGATATGATGGAGGGACACCAGACAAGACAGCAACAGCAACAGAAGAGTAGGATATGATGGAGGGACACCAGACAGAGACAGCAACAGAAGAGTAGGATATGATGGAGGGACACCAGACAAGACAGAGACAGCAACAGGAGAGTAGGATATGATGGAGGGACACCAGACAAGACAGAGACAGCAACAGAAGAGTAGGATATGATGGAGGGACACCAGACAAGACAGAGACAGCAACAGGAGAGTAGGATATGATGGAGGGACACCAGACAAGACAGAGACAGCAACAGGAGAGTAGGATATGATGGAGGGACACCAGACAAGACAGCAACAGAAGAGTAGGATATGATGGAGGGACACCAGACAAGACAGAGACAGCAACAGAAGAGTAGGATATGATGGAGGGACACCAGACAAGACAGAGACAGCAACAGGAGAGTAGGATATGATGGAGGGACACCAGACAAGACAGAGACAGCAACAGGAGAGTAGAATTTGATGGAGGGACACCAGACAAGAGATGAGATGCAGTGCCTTCGACCGCTGCGCCACTCGGGGGGCCCAAAAAGCTATACTCCAATCAAAATAATTATCCAAATACAGGAACCTTTTCTCCACAGAACACATTGGTATGTGGTTTTGGTTTGTCCAGACAAAACCAGTCTGTCAAAAGTTGCTAACTCACTAAATTCTCAAACTAAATAGATCCTGTAATTCCAACCTCAAAAAGATTTTCTAAAAATAAAACTACTTGTCTATCTAAAAGCTAAATGTTTGTTTTTGACTTTATAATTCTATTTGAGGTTCCACATGTTGTCATGGAAAATAAATGTTATTTCCAACAACCAATGAGCAACTCCGCCGTAAAACCAGCTGCATATTGAACGTTGAGATTGCCTTAAGGCCAGTCTCTTTGGCAGTGACATCGAGAGGCATGTTAGCTAAAAAGACAGGTACCCAGATTAGAGACATTCAATACCCTCCTGGATCTAGATCCATGTTGCCTAAATGGTTTCGTGCGTAAAAAAATGCTTAAAAAAATAGTATACACACACACTGAATAAAAAATATAAACACAATATGTAAATTCTTGGTCCCAATGTTTCCTGAGCTGAAATAAAAGATCTCAGAAATGTGCCATTCGCACAAAAAGCTTATTTCTCTCAAATTTTGTGCACAAATTTGTTAACATCTTTGTTAGTGGGCATTTCTCCTTTTCCAAGATAATCCATCCACCTGACATGTGCGGCATATCAAGAACTTATTAAACAGCATGATCATTACACAGGTGCTGGGGACAATAAAAGGCCACCCTTAAATTGTGCAATTTGCACATTTAAGAGTGCAATTCTGTCACACAACAACACAATGCCACAGATGTCTCAATGTTGAGGGAGTTTGCAATTGGCATGCTGACTGCAGGAATGTCCACCAGAGCTGTTGCCACAGAATTGAATGTTAATTTCTCTACCATAAGCCGCCTCCAACGTCATTTTACAGAATTTGGCAGTAGGTCCAACCGGCCTCACAACCGCAGCCCACGTGTAACGACACCAGCCTACGACCTCCACACCCGACTTCTCCACCTGCGGGATCATCTGAGACCAGCCACCCGGACAGCTGATGAAACTAAGGGGTATTTCTGTCAGTAATAAAGCCCTTTTGTGGGGAAAAACTCATTCTGATTGGTTAGTCCTGGCTCCCAAGTGGGTGCGCCGATGCCCTCCCAGGCCCAGCCATGGCTGGCCTCCTGCCAGTCATGTGAAATCCATAGATTAGGGCCTAATGGATTTATTTCAATTGACTGAGTTCCTTATGAACTGTACCTCCATAAAATCGTTGAAATTGATGCATGTTGCGTTTATATTTTTGTTCAGTATATATATAAAATAACCGCCCAACCCTACATGAGACAGTAACAGACAAAACAGAGAAAGTGACAGAGGGCAGATGGAAAGAGAACAGAGGTGGGTTGAGCACAGAGACTGTATTCCCTTCTAGCTGATCTATACATTCTAATTAGTTGTATTTACTTGCACAGATTATAACAGGTGAAATACAAACAGTGAAAAGGTTAAACATGGTTAACAAAGAATTATCAGGTGAGGTGAAAAAGCCTGTGAAATTACTAATAAAACAATTGTTTACTTTTACACTTAACAACCAGGACAGGATGAGAATGGAGACTAGACAAAAGAAACAGCAACAGACAACACAGAGAAAGTGGACTACCACTTAAAGCTGCTCTATGGATTCTAATTACTGTTAAGTGTCTCTCTCTCTCTCTGTGTGTGTGTGTGTGTGTGTGTTGTTGAAGTTGTTGAGTGGTATGGTAGTTTTTGGCAATACACTGTAGATGTATGTGCTCTATTGTAGAGAGACCCACAGTAGCTATTGTAATTGAGTACTGGAAGTGTCTGCTGTGGCAGGTGTGAAGGTGCAAGTTTCCTGAAAAATATTTTATCTCTTATATCTCAATGTTCACCAAATCCATGCATTTAAGCTGTTGAAATTCCTATTTTGTTGCCAATTGAGAATGACCTGGACACCCCTACTTGCATTGGATTAAACCCCCAACACCTTAAAATGAATTGATGCAGAATTACCGCATGCTTACCAGAATATGTGAGAGTCTGAGCTTTGATAATAGCTCAAACTTGCTTGAACAGTGTGGGACAAATCCAGGCCAGGTTCTCACTGGCTTTCATAGTGTCCATTTCGGGTGGATTCCAACCTTAGCATGAGTTTGCACAGGCGGGAGGGGATCGAGGAACGAACGAGCGGACTACACGCACGCGACCTTTTATGAGGGTGCAATCATGCGTGAAGACCACCCCCTCTCTCACGCAACCCTGACATAATAGCAGTCTGCCAAAAACAGGCATTCCCTCGCATAACAACCCCATTGCCATCTCCTTGCTCTCTATGGACAGAAAGGGTATGCTGTGGTTTTACACTGGTCTATATTTAACACCGATCTGTTGAATAGGACCGGTTGCCAGTAAACTCCTTCCTCGACCGTAATCCTCTCCAACGAAGTCAGTATCCACACCACCACTCATCTCCACCAGCAACAACTAGGCCTAGGCTAGCCTAGTCTACAGTTGGATATTGAGTGAACCCATGTAATTCGAGACCTGAAATCGAAGCTCACAGAATAATCATTCAGTGTCCTAAAGGTATGGTCCCCATGAGGTGGTAATTGTAAAGCGTTTAATATCTGTCTTCAAATGCCACTCTGCCGGACTGCATGCAATGTCACCAATATAACCTACAGTTCTTCATGCTTTGATCGGCAGTCAAGGAACGGTGTCCTTTGCATTATCTATTCAGTCAGTCATAATCGGACAGCAATGTGTTTTTGGGGAAAATGTATGACAAATCTAAAGTACGGTATGCAAGCCTATATGAAATTAAAGTTTAACCACTTACCTCTTGTTCAATGTATTCCAATAAATAGGTTCCATGTTACTTGCAGTTATTCCCAGTAAATCCACAAGAAAAATCAAAATAAATCCCAAACCATTACAGCCGTCCCAAAACGCGAAAGCCATTCCTGCTCCTTGGCTCTCTACTGTCGTTTTACCCCCGAAAAAAGAAGGGACGGGGAATCGAGTTAGACAAAGAGTGCGAACGAAGTTCACTAAATCCCTCAGTGTGCACAGCTATAGCGTGACTTGGGCAAACACCTAAGGAAAAACTTCAACAACAAAAACAATCAACCAGAGACAACACTCACAGTAGTTGGAATGTGTGAGGGGATACAATGTGTCGGCCTCTCTAGTCTTGCGTTTAAAGTGTATCAGCGGCCACATGTAGGTTTCTGGTTCGAAACGTGTCCAGCAATACGGGACATTGCATGATGATAAGGCCACTGTCCACCCACTCTCCAAATGAATATGCACCGATTGTCCAGATTATCAGTGTAAATTCCTACCAATAGGCTACCTTGAAAGGATAATTTTGGATAGTGGGCGTTTATCTATTATTTTGCAAAGTGCCATAAACTACCTTGCCATCCAGATGCGCAGGCTTGCTCGCTCCAATTTCCATCTGCACGCATACAACATTGGACTATGGTATATAAGCGAGCATTCACTGACCCAAATTGATAATGGGCTGTCCTCTGTGCTCATATAAACACTGCATCACTTGAATGCTTATTAACGCGTTATTGCTTTCAGAGTTGTCTCCATTATTTTATCCCTTTGAGTCTTAGCGGACAAAAATAGCCCCTTTCATCCGTCCGTTATCTTTTATGGCACAATATTGGTTAAACTTCTTCTAGCAAACTTGAATGACAGGCGAAGTGTCGGTGTGAAAATTGGCGCATTCAAAAATAATGCATCCCGGTTAACTTATTCTGGTCTCTTCTCCTGTTCACAATACCACTTTGCGTTCGTTGCATCCTTCTCCAACGCTCTGCACTCAAAATATCTTACTGTTGTTCACACTGATAGAGAGCAGCTAGGAGGAGGGGGAGGGATGGACTGGAGTGGTCTATGCCAACCAAATGTGTGTGTTCCAGTGTAGCTCTATTGTCAACCTGGTCTCAGACTATTTCGTATTATTATGTACGTACCTCCAATATCCTTCATTTAGTAAGATATATGTTACGTTATGTAGGACATATGGTTACTTAAGGAAAAACAAAAGTAGGGTGGTTGGTCGGGCTGGATGGGTATGCATATAACAAAGTCTAGCAACCCAAAGGTTACAAGTTTGAATCTCATCACAGACAACTTTGTAATTTTTGCTACTTAACTTCTTGGCGCTACCCATCCCGTTAGCAGGATCATTTTAGTCCGCAACTGCTGAATAGCATAGTGCCACAGTCAAATAATATTCCTAAAAAATATTCATATTCATGAAATCACAAGTGCAATATTGCAAAACACAGTTTAGCCTTTTGTTAATCCACCTGTCGTCTCAGATTTTGAAATTATGCTTTACAGCGAAATCAATCCAAGCGTTTGTGTAAGTTTATCGATAGCATAACATAACATTATGTACACTTAGCATCAGGAAGCTTGGTCACAAATCAGAAAAGCAATCAAATTAACCGTTTACCTTTGATGATCTTCAAATGTTTTCACTCACGAGACTCCCAGTTACACAACAAATGTTCCTTTTGTTCTATAAAGATTATTTTTATACCCAAAATACCTCAGTTTGTTTGTCGCGTTATGTTCAGAAATCCACAGGAAAGAGCGGTCACGACAACGCAGACGAAAATTCCAAATAATATCCATAATGTCCACAGAAACACGTCAAACGTTTTTTATAATCAATCCTCAGGTTGTTTTTAAAATACATATTCGATAATATATCAACCGGGTGTGTAGGTTTTTCAATAACACCGGGAGGAACAATGGACGCTTTACTCTGTAGCGCAAAACCCACTCTGAGAGCCCCCACCTATCCACTTACGCAATGTGATCTTTCACACTCATTTTTCAAAATAAAAGCCTGAAACTATGTCTAAAGACTGTTGACACCTTAGGGAAGCCATAGAAAAAGGAATATGGTTGTTATCCCTTTAAATGGAGGATAGGCATGCATAGGAACAGAGAGGTTTCAAAATAAGAGGCACTTCCTGATTGGATTTTCCTCAGGTTTTCACCTGCAATATCAGTTCTGTTATACTCACAGACAATATTTTTACAGTTTTGGAAACTTTAGTGTTTTCTATCCTAATCTGACAATTATTTGCATATTTTAGTTTCTGGGGTAGAGAAATAGGCAGTTTCAAATGGGTACGTTTTTTAGCCAAAAACGAAAATACTGCCCCCTACACGCAAAAGGTTAAACTTTTCAACCACTTACTACTTCGCAACTACATAGCATGTTAGCTAACCCTTTAACCTAAATCCTAAACTTAACCCCTAGCCTAGCTAAAATGGCAAGATAGCTAATGTTTGGCACATAACCAGAATTTATAACATATACGTTTTTCAAATTCGTAACAAATTAATTGTAATGTGTAACAAAAACGAAATAGATTCTGGACATCCACAAATGAATACATATGAAATGTAACATTTCATACTTGGTCTCAGATTTATGTTCATAATAATACACAATGCTCTGAGACCAGGTTGCAGCTATTGACCATTATCTTCACACATTCCTAGATTAAAAATGCCCTCTAATCTATAGGAAACAGTAGTCTGAACTTCCATCATTTACAATTTCTATCCTCTTTCACCATTATGACAAGGGTGGATGGCTCACTTGGGCCAGTGATTTTTGAAGGGCTATGTCCCTAGAGTTGGAAAATGTGTGATTGCTGCACTGCTATGGTAGCTTTCTATGTGTTATCATTCTCATCCCACCAGCCCATAAATTTTTCCAATAGGGATTTTACCCTATGACAAACAATGGTCGGTATACAACAAGTTATTGCTCACTTCAACCCTTTAATAATATAATTGGAAAGAGGTCAAAGGTAATTTCTGTTGACCTCAGCGTTCCAAAAATGTCTCTGGTGAAGCATTTTTTTCTTCTAATATGGCCACCATACAATTAAACGTGGTCTTACCCATTTGAATTGTAATTGTTTTATGCCCAAAAACATCTTAATGTTTCTAGTGATGTTGAATACACAACCACATGAACCAGATATAAAGATGTCAAATTATTCACAGAATTGAGGTAACATCTTCAGAAATGCAGACAGATCTTTGGGCACATTATTAAATTATTCACAGAATTGTGGCAATCTTCTATAACTGGCACACCTGGCTCATGTGTTTGCATACTCTACATCACTTAACATTAAGATATTTTTGGGCATACTACAATTATGTTTCATACAGATATGGTCATGCGAAATTGGCCAATAAGACCACATTGAGTTGTTTGGCAACCTTATTGGAAAAATATTTATATTAATATTTTAATGAGTGAATTCTGTGACGGACCTGAATCTACAAATCTTTTTAAAACTCTAGCAGTGTGTGTGTGCAATTTGGTGCCTATATCCACAAAGTTACAAATGAAAAAAACATAGCTGCTCCAGTAAATGGAATGGCACAATACGGGCAGTTTTTAAACAATAGTTGTAGCTGGCGGTTATATTATATATACTTTGCGTTTATTTTCAGCAAACATAACATGTGTAAATATTTGTATGAACATAACAAGTTTCAACAACTGAGACATAAAAAGAACAATGGAATAATGGAATAATGTGTCCTTGAACAAAGTGGGGGTCAAAATCAAAAAGTAACAGTCAGTATCTGGTGTGGCCACCAGCTGCATTAAGTACTGCAATGCATCTCCTCCTCATGGACTGCACCCGATTTGCCAGTTCTGGCTGTGAGATGTTACCCCACTCTTCCACCAAGGCACCTGCAAGTTCCTGGACATTTCTGGGGAGGGAACGGCCCTGCCCTCACCCTCCGATCCAACAGGTCCCAGACGTGCTCAATGGGATTGAGATCTGGGCTCTTCGCTGGCCATGTCAGAACACTGACATTCCTGTCTTGCAGGAAATCACACACATAATGAGCAGTATGGCTGGTGGCATTGTCATGCTGGAGGGTCACGTCAGGATGAGTCTGCAGGAAGGATACCAGAAGGGAGGAGGATCTCTTCCCTGTAACGCACAGCGTTGAGATTTCCTGCAATGACAACAAGCTCAGTCCGATGATGCTGTGACACACCGCCCCAGACCATGACGGACCCTCCACCTCCAAATCAATCCCGCTCCAGAGTACAGGCCTCGGTGTAACGCTCATTCCTTCGACGATAAACGCAAATCTGACCATCACCCCTGGTGAGACAAAACCACAACTTGTCAGTGAAGAGCACTTTTTGTCAGTCCTGTCTGGTCCAGCGACGGTGGGTTTGTGCCCATAGGCAACGTTGTTTTCGGTGATGTCTGGTGAGGACCTGCCTTACAACAGGCACACAAGCCCTCTCCAGCCTCTCTCAGCCTATTGCGGACAGTCTGAGCACTGATGGAGGGATTGTGCATTCCTGGTGTAACTCGGGCAGTTGTTGTTGCCATCCTGTATATGTCCCGCAGGTGTGATGTTTAGGGGTACCGATCCTGTGCAGGTGTTGTTACACGTGGTCTGCCACTGCGAGGACAATCAGCTTTCCGTCCTGTCTCCCTGCAGCGCCGTCTTAGGTGTCTCACAGTACGGACATTGCAATTTATTGCCCTGGCCACATCTGCAGTCCTCATGCCTCCTTGCAGCATGCCTAAGGCACATTCACGCAGATGAGCAGGGACCTTGGGCATCTTTCTTTTGGTGTTTTTCCAGTGTCAGTAGAAAGGCCTCTTTAGTGTCCTAAGTTTGCATAACTGTGACCTTAATTGCCTACCGTCTGTAAGCAGTTAGTGTCTTAATGACCGTTCCACAGGTGCATGTTCATTAATTGTTTATGGTTCATTGAACAAGCATGGGAAACAGTGTTTAAACCCTTTACAATGAAGTTATATTGATTTTTACAAATTCTCTTTGAAAGGATCTTGATAAAGGGACATTTCTTTTTTGCTGATGTTATAATTTGAAACAATTTCATGACACTTCAGAACCACTTGTCAAAAAGTTAAACATTCATCAAGGTTTCCATTTTAAAAGCATTTTATACAGCTATCTCTGATATGTACCTTATAGGTCAGTTATGTTGACCATAACTTTCTGAAAATGTGTCAGATTTTGTCCCAAATATTGTGGCAGATGCAGTATGGCTAATCTCGGTTAACTCAGAACTAAGGTCTTACGTAATTGGTCAGCTGCTTGATTAAGTTCTGGGAACATATGTGTTAAGAGAACCGATTAAGAAAGATTGGTACAAGGAGCTCCATCTTTCTTTGCAAGTTACGGGCCGGGCCGAATGTCCCTTCCCTTCCAAAAGATACTAACACCTAAGAAAACGTGATTCGTCCAAATAACCAATGACAAAAAAAAAAACAGAACTACTGCTAGTTATCCCCCACATCAAATTCCTGCAACAGGTTCCACGGTACTAGTTATGTTTACGTAGATCTGAGAGATTACATATGAAATTACCAATGTGCAGTAACAAGCTTTTAGCTTTTTTTCACGAGGCAAGTCAGTTAACACATTTTTATTTACAATGACGGCCTACCAAAAGGCAAAATACCCCCTGTGGGGATGGGGGCTGGGATTACAAATATAGGACAAAACACACATCACGACAAGGGGTTCCCAAACTTTTTCACTTGTTGCCACCCTTCAAGTATTGGCGAACATCCAGCCACCCCCCTGCGCATACACTATTTCTAAGAGCACAAGCACTGTTCACACCCCTCTTGGTGGAGAGAATTTTACAGGTTTAAAGCTTATTTCCTGCAATTCTACACATTTTGTAATGGGGTGCAAAGAAAACTGCAGTTTTAAAGCACATTGTCTTGGACATTTTACCATGTCTAACATGTATTGATGTGATACGAGTGACTAAAAAATTACAGCAATATCAATGGGCAATTTTTTAAAACTTGCCTGCTGGCATGGGCTAGTTGATCTGGACATTTGACAAGTTATAGCTCTAAGGTATGCAATGACTGGCATGACAAGAGGAACTGATGAAACACACACACAAAAAGGTAGCGCCCCACAGTTTGGTAACCACTGCTGTATCAGATGCTTTTCCTTTACAATGTAACAATTCAGCAGCTCATTTCCAGTGGTTTGATGATTGGGAAAGCAGAAAGGAGTGTGGAGTACAGGACAATAAAACTGAACATACCATGCCCCCATGTGGGCAACATGTAAAACTGCAGGCAGATATACATGCTTTAGTGTTAAAAAGGAAAGACAGACCAACAAAGAACATCCGTCTTGCACAGTAGATCTCCTGCAGGGTGTTGACAAAAGCTGGCAATTCAACATGTGGAATCATCCGGAAAGGAACAGAACATTGTCTGTGGTCAGATGCAATATGACGGCAACTCGCTGCGCAAGGTCAACATGTGTTGATCGGTCTTCCCTTTAAAACAATATGTAGAGAATGTGACACATTAATATTGCATTTCACACATTAGTTTATTTATTCTGTCACACTTCTCTTCAAAGTAAAAACTATTTACAATGCCCAGCCCCATCTACATTTCTGCTGTGCTGTGTTTGAGTAGCAAGAAGAGGCAATAACCATAACATTTCCCCAAAACTTCTTTAAACCAATTTTGCTTTACAAACATTCCTCAAATAGTTTTAGCATTCTCTTTTTACAGCATTCTCACGAATACCCATTAGTTCACTCATTTTGGATGTCCCAAACCAACCCAGTCATCATTCCATACACTCCACCAGGTCAAACCTATTACTACGTAGGGGTGGTGGGGAGGGGATATCACTCATGGGCAATTTTATTCTGTCCAGTTAAGGCAAGTAAAACCAAATGAGTCAAAAAATCTTACACAACAACCAGTAAAGTCAAATTAAACATTCACTATTTACATCCAGGAGTTGAAACTTGCCAACCAGATCTGTGTGTGGGTGCATGTGTGCATGAGTCTTAACTCCTGGTTGAGACCTCGATCAGCTGGGTTCAGTCTTCCTCTGTCTAGTCCAGTCCAGGACAAAGCTTGTGTCTGGGAGTCTCTCTCCTTTACTGTCTGCTCCTCTCAGAGACAATCCCATGTCCAGCTGTGGTCCAGAACAGCCCAGTCATTCAGGGTATGAGAGCCCACACGTCTTAGCCCACGATACACCTCTATTTGCAGCTGGTCATCCAGCAGAAGGGCCACTACATGGACCAAGCAAGGAGATGGTGGCAAGTGTCCATGAGGTATCCTCCTGGCCTGCAGAAACAAGACAGCACTATTAAGACAAGGATGATTAAACGCTATAACCCGGATCATAATAGATTCATATCAGACTAATATTAAATCCCAGACCCCCCTGGGTATAGCATGAGGAACAGAGCGGCTTGTCCAGACACCAGGATATATCTAGATGTCCAATCTCATTAAACGGACACATCTTGAAGAACCTATTAATTACCCAACTCTCCTCTGAATAACTATCATTGTTGGTACAGCAAGCTATTAAATAGAATCTTTAGTCAAATAATTTATCTAGTTCCCCTGTGCCTCTACCTGTCCTACATGCAACTTCAGGTAGCCAGTAACCTAGAAATTCAGCAAAAGTACATCTAACAAAGAATATACTTTTCCCCCAGTGAGCCCCTTCCTAAAAGCAGATGGTCACATCAACTTGCCTTCTGTGGCTCTCTGAAGGTCAGTGCAGTATTGTTCTGATACACCGAAGAATCTGTGTCAAGGTCATCCTCAATGCTGTCCTTTCTTGTGGAGAATGTCCAGGGAAAGGCAATCTGTGTCCAGTAGAAGAGTAAATACTAGGAGACAGAGGCATCTCACATAGTCCACAAACCTGTCCATCTCCCTAAACTCTGTTCTGTGACTAAAGCCAACAAAAGCACAAGATGAAACAATTTTTACCCCCCCCCCCGCCTGTGTTATAAAAATGTGTTCTCTCCAGTATATTTTAATTTCTTTGAACATTTGTTGAATCTCTTTAAAATGTCCATCATTTAAAACTGGCAACCTATAGTCACATGGTCCCAGCCCACCAAACCCCATGAGACATGTTGTACAGAGGGGGATCAGCTATGGCAAGGAGGCTGGCCTGAGGAACAAGCGTGAAAGGAGTCATAGATTTTTTTTTATCCATCTCATCACGCAATCTCCGGATCTCTTCTTGAGAAACACATGGATTCAAATGATAACCACATATTAGTTGTCACCAGTCTAAAACAAATTGTCCATTCTCCTTTTTCTCTTGATTTTTTTTTTTTTTTTAAATAAAAAATATAATCCAGACTTGTATGAATAAAAAAAATGGTTAAAGCGAAGACCGTTTCAGTTTGCAGATGAAGTACCGATCATTCCTCCGGCCACATCTTCAAACTCTCCATTTTCACAAGTTGTAGGCAATTAGAGAGAAAGACAATTAATAAAGTTGCGACCCAGACATTCAAAGATCAAATGGAGACAGATTCATCTTTTGAAAAACTACTGCTACATTTTCCATGCCATTTCCTCGGTATATAGGTTTGTAATGAGTCCATCATGTTTGAAAGGATTTGCCGCTGTATCCAGAGACTATCGAGGACGACAACATTGCTTGGTGATGGACAGACGTCTTCATCTTATTACGAGAAGTTCTTCAGAGAGCAGTAGGCAGTGTGTTCAGCGGTGTCCACCTCAGTTTAATTTACAGTATGTCATCTTCAGGGACTCTTAATACTTTATCCCCACAACTCTCCGCATTACCATTTGTTTAAAGTCTGGCTTCATCTCACTGCACTCTTCTGTTTTTGGAATACATTCATTTAAAAAAAAAAAAAAATAGATATAAGAAATTACAAGAAACAACAAAAAAAAACAATATAAAAATACAAAAGCTTAGCAGCCTCAAAAGTGCTCCTTATCACCAAGTCCAAATACTTTCACTGTTTTAAACAGACAAACATATTCAAAAAGCAACAAAAGAGAGGATTCTAGCTATAAAAACCAGGGTTCACACAAGCAGTGGCAATAGCTTGCAAAACAACCTGGAAACAGGAAAGCAAGACCTCAACACTGGCATGTCGTTAAAGGCAATAGATCCCCTTGAAAAATGCAAGGAACTTCTCTGGTCTTACCAACTTTCATAACCACAAGGAAGATAATCATTAAACAGAACTATTTATGGTTCTTTTAACAAGAGTGAGATTGAGAGACAGGGCCTGTACTGCAGTAAAATATACCTCGGAAATCTGCCTTGAAACAAGACATTTGCTTTCACAGTTCAATCAGCGAATCAGAGCCTGTATACCCGTGACTCGTCGCGAGAGAAGAGCATGAGGGCAGCGAAGCACCAATGCCAGAACACGAGCGGCCATTCAGGTAACTGGACAGAAACGCAGACCATCATGAAGTCATTTAGGGGATGAGGAGCTGGTGAAAGATTGGATGAAAAGAGCCCTATCCACTCCCACTCTCGCTTAAAGAACCCATGTACAAAAATAACATGCACACATTCATTGGCTACTCATCACTCATACATCTAACATGGGCACAAATTGTATACATCCTTCACAAAGTAAAAAAAAGTTTCATGGAACAAAGTAAAAACATGGCCTTTTTATGCATCTCTGTAAGCAATAAAAAGTGTGCAGGCTTTGAGTCTACCACACAGACACCAGCATTCAGAAACATTTTTCTTCCACTACTTATCCACAACAACTTTTGTTTGTTTTTGTAAGTGCAAACATTCAAGTTTTTCTTAAAATGCAAATTTGCTATAGCTTTACATTTTATATAAAATGTTTAAAAAACAACAGTGTCTCTTTTCAAAAAAGAATATACTTTCTAAACCAAATGCTCATCACTCCCCCAACCCCTCACCATTATTATCAGAGATGTAACCTCCAGTTCCTTACTTGGGTATGTTTGCACACACACATCCACTTGTGTATATTCATATCATAGACATAATATATGCACATTTTGCATCCTAAAACCAACAAAAACAAAAAAACTGGCAAAACTTCATTTCAAATATTGAAACCCCATGTAATAAAGTGCATTAGTTTAGTTTAAGGTGCTTAACTGTAAGAAGTGCGGAAGGGTACTCCTCTCTGCACACCCCTACCGGCCCCTCTCACTGAGAGACGAGGGAGAAAACAGTACTTTACAAGGTCCTCATCCAAGAGGGGGCAAAGTAGCTCAGCAGTGCACATTCGTCAGTGTGTGTGCGTATGTCGGTCTGTGAATGTGTGTGTGTGTGTGTGTGTGTCGGTCTGTGAATGTGTGTGTGTGTCTCGTATGCCAGGTATAAGGCCTCAGGTGGATTCAGGTAGATGCTGTGGATCAATAATCTTCCACTGTTTCCATCTCGCCCAAGCTCATCCTGTCCCCTGCGCCCAGGAATGAATATCCTGCAGGAGAAACACCATGGTTCACTTCTATTCACATCCAGCATGGATTCCACTACTTTTCACACCTGGAAAGTACATTTCAGAAGTTTACGGTATTCTGTAGATAGAACCCAAAATGGGAGAGTAACTTAATACATAAATATCACTATATATTTTAACATTTATTTCACCTTTATTTATCCATGTAGGCTAGTTGAGAACGAACTTACTGATTACATGCATGATAACTATTTATGTTCTGTGTCAATGAAGGGTGAATATGGAATGAGTATGGAAAGCTACTGAGGGAGGCGAAGGGCAACAGTTCGTTTTTGATAAGGCAGGCCAACTGCAGAACTACGGAGGAGCAAGGAATTCGGCTCGAGGTCAAGTCAACAGAAGTGAGAAGAAACCTTGGAGGCGGGCCAGAGGGGCACACCCTAGCAACCCTGCTACTACAGTCCTATTTTACACATATACATGAAGGTTCTAGCATCAGGCAGGACCATGACTACACCAGTGAGAGGAACCAATTAAGTTCCTGCCTAGCAACAGAGATGTATAGGCTGTCTAGATGTGTAGATATGACGATACAAGATATGTATCGTCATATCTTGTCTTTGCAGCTATACGACCCAATGGGATGAATAAACTTGGCCTGTCCTTCCAGTTATTACTCTTTGATAAGACTCTAACACCTGCATATAAAAACATAAACTATTCAATACTTCACTCCATTTAGTTTACTTTTCACTGTGCTGCGAGACATTTAATAAATATACTGTATGTATTATTGACTGAGTGTCCGCATACCTAAGATGCTGGGGTCGGAGTGAAGCATCATGGTCTGTTTCTTCTTCATCTTTGCAGCTTGGCTGTCATACATTCCTCCCTTCCCCATCTGGGCTGCCTGGAACATGGACTACACAGATGAGAGAGGGGGGAGAGAGAAAAACGTGGTTACCGACAATGTATTGGTATTTGCAAATTCCAATAAGTGCTCAAACATTATAAAAGTATAGATTGATATTATAAAAAGTGTTGGTCATGACTTGAGGTGGAGCCTACCTGTAGAGGAAAGTTGTTCACGGACAGTCCTGGAACTTCTTTTGATAACTGGTGGGGGAGAGGGATGTTGGTTACTTATATCTTACACATCCACACCACAAACATCCTGTTGGACTTCTTCACATTTTATTGTGTTACAAAGTGGGATTGAAAACGATTTAATTGTAATTTTTTGGTCAACGAAATACACAAAATACGCTAATGTCCTTTGTAGCTCAGTTGGTAGAGCATGGCGCTTGTAATGCCAGGGTAGTGGGTAGTGTTCAGGGTAGTTTGATTCCAGGTACCACCTACACATATAAAATGTATGCACACAAGACTAAACTGCTTTGGATAAAATAATCTGATAAACAGAATATACACTGCTCAAAAAAATAAAAAGGGAACACTTAAACAACACAATGTAACTCCAAGTCCATCACACTTCTGTATAATCAAACTGTCCACTTAGGAAGCAACACTGATTGACAATAAATTTCACATGCTGTTGTGCAAATGGAATAGACAACAGGTGGAAATTATAGGCAATTAGCAAGACACCCCAAATAAAGGAGTGGTTCTGCAGGTGATAACCCCAGACCACTTCTCAGTTCCTATGCTTCCTGGCTGATGTTTTGGTCACTTTTGAATGCTGGCGGTGCTTTCACTCTAGTGGTAGCATGAGACGGAGTCTACAACCCACACAAAGTGGCTCAAGTAGTGCAGCTCATCCAGGATGGCACGTCAATGCAAGCTGTGGCAAGAAGGTTTGCTGTGTCTGTCAGCGTAGTGTCCAGAGCATGGAGGCGCTACCAGGAGACAGGCCTGTACATCAGGAGACGTGGAGGAGGCCGTAGGAGGGCAACAACCCATCAGCAGGACCGCTACCTCCGCCTTTGTGCAAGGAAGAGCAGGAGGAGCTCTGCCAGAGCCCTGCAAAATGACCTCCAGCAGGCCACAAATGTGCATGTGTCTGCTCAAACGGTCAGAAAGACTCCATGAGGGTGGTATGAGGGCCCGACGTCCACAGGTGGGGGTTGTGCTTACAGCCCAACACCGTGCAGGACGTTTGGCATTTGCCAGAGAACACCAAGATTGGCAAATTCGCCACTGGCGCCATGTGCTCTTCACAGATGAAAGCAGGTTCACACTGAGCACGTGACAGTCTGGAGACGCCGTGGAGAACGTTCTACTGCCTGCAACATCCTCCAGCATGACCAGTTTGGCAGTGGGTCAGTCATGGTGTGGGGTGGCATTTCTTTGAGGGGGCCGCACAGCCCTCCATGTGCTCGCCAGAGGTAGCCTGACTGCCATTAGGTACCGAGATGAGATCCTCAGACCCCTTGTGAGACCATATGCTGGTGCGGTTGGCCCAGGGTTCCTCCTAATGCAAGACAATACTAGACCTCATGTGGCTGGAGTGTGTCAGCAGTTCCTGCAAGAGGAAGGCATTGATGCTATGGACTGGCCCGCCCGTTCCGCAGACCTGAATCCAATTGAGCACATCTGGGACATCATGTCTCGCTCCATCCACCAACGCCACGTTGCACCACAGACTGTCCAGGAGTTGGCTGATGCTTTAGACCAGGTCTGGGAGGAGATCCCTCAGGAGACCATCCACCACCTCATCAGGAACATGCCCAGGCGTTGTAGGGAGGTCATACAGGCATGTGGAGGCCACACACACACACACTACTCAGGCTCATTTAGACTTGTTTTAAGGACATTACATCAAAGTTAGATCAGCCTGTAGTGTGGTTTTCCACTTTAATTTTGAGTATGACTCCAAATCCAGACCTCCATGGGTTGATAAATTTGATTTCCATTGATCATTTTTGTGTGATTTTGTCATCAGCACATTCAACTATGTAAAGAAAAAAGTATTTAATAAGAATATTTCATTCATTCAGATCTAGGATGTGTTATTTTAGTGTTCCCTTTATTTTTTTGAGCAGTGTATATTTATTATTATACTGGACAAAAATATAAACATAACATGTAAAGTGTTGGTCCCGTGTTTCGTGAGGTGAAACAAAAGATTCCAGAAATATTCCACACACAAAAAGTCTCTCAGATTTTGTGCAAAAATGTTTTTACATCACTGTTAGTGAGCATTTCTCCTTTGCCAAGATAATCCATGCACCTGCCATTTATGGTATATCAAAAAGCTGACTTAACAGCATGATCATTACACATGTGAACCTTGTGCTGGGGACAAAAGGCTACTCTTAAAAGTGCAGTTTTGTCACCACACAAAGCCACAGATGTCTCACGTTTTGAGGGAGCGTGCAACTGACCGCAGGAATGTTCACCAGAGCTGTTGCCAGAGAATTTAATGTTAATTTCGATACCATAATTTGAGAATTTGGCAGTACGTCCAACCGTCCTCGCAACCCCAGACCACATGTAACCAAGCCAGCCCAGGACCTCCACATCCGGCTTCTTCACCTGCAGGATCATTTGAGACCAGCCACCCCGACAGCTGATGAAACTGTGGGTTTGTACAACTCTAGAATTTCTACATAAACTGTCAGAAACTGTCTCAGGGATGCTCATCTACGTGCTCGTCATCCTCACCAGGGTCTTGACCTGACTGCAGTTTGGCGTTGTAACCAACTTCAGTGGGCAAATTCTCACCTTCAATGGCCACTGGTGAAGAGCGCTCTTCACAGATGAGTCCCGGGTTTCAACTGTACCGGGCCGATGCCAGACGTGTATGGCGTCGTATGCTTATGTCAACGTTGTGAACAGAGTGCCCCATGGTGGTGGTGGGGTTATGGTATGGGCAGGCATAAGCGTCAGACAACGAACACAATTGCATTTTATCTATAGCAATTTGAATGCACAGAGATACCGTGACGTCATCCTGAGGCCCATTGTCATGCCATTCATCCGCCGTCATTACCTCATGTTTCAGAATGATAATGCACGGCCCCGTGTCACAAGGATCTGTACACAATTCCTGGAAGCTGAAAATCTCTCAGTTCCTTAATGGCCTGCATACTCCGACATGTCACCCATTGAGCATGTTTGGGATGCTCTGGATCGACTTGTACGACAATGTGTCCAGTTCCCGCCAATATCCAGCAATTTCGCACAGCCATTGAAGTGGAGTGGGTGTGACAACATTCCACAGCCCACAATCAACAGCCTGATCAACTCCATTTGAAGATGTGTCACGCTGCATGAGGCAAATGGTGGTCACACCAGATACTGGACTGGTTTTCTGATCCATGCCCCTACTTTTTTTTTAAGGTACATGTGATCAATAGATGCATATCTGTATTCTCATCTTGAAACCCATAGATTAGGACCTAATGAATTCATTTCAACTGACTAATTTCCTTACATGAACTGTAACGCTAAAATATTAGAAATTGTTGCATGTTGCGTTTATATTAGTTCAATATACATATAACACACACCTGCTGTTGCTGCCTCTGGTGGTTGGCTTTCTGTTTGGCACGCCGCTCCAGGAACTGCTTGGCAAACTCTTTGGCTTCCACAGTGTCGCCCAGGTAGGAGCGGATAAAGTCAAGGACTTCGTAGGGAGACTCCACCTCCTTCAGATAGGCCACGATGGTGGCTACTGCTCACAGGAAGACCACAGACATTTACACTTAAAACCAGGGGAAAAGGTTGAGCAAGAGAGGAAATTCTGGAGCCAGGGAGTCTGGCAACTGAGGAGATGTTTGCGTAGGTGTGAAGCCAAGTTTCTTTTAGGAAAATGTGGTGCCGGGCAGCAAAATTTTAATTAGGGCTGCCCCCGACTAAAATGGATCTTGGTCGACCGAAAGCAGTCTGTTCTTTCAACCAATTGATTGGTCTAAAATTTAAAACATGCATATTTCCATAGATAGACATACCTTGTGTGTTTTAATAAAATCAACTATGCATTTAGCTTACGGTTTGATGAAATAAGACAAATGCCTCAAGAGGGCACAGGAGAGCTAGATAACCATGAGGAAAAAAGTCAGCAACCTTTCTCATGTGGAATGCCAATTTATCTTACCATTTCTACCGATCTGCGTGCCAGTTATGGTTTTCATATGCACATTTTCATTCAACCATTTTATAACGTAGCCTAGTGGTTAGAGCGTTGGACTAGTAACCGGAAGGTTGCAAGTTCAAACCCCTGAGCTGACAATATACAAATCTGTCGTTCTGCCCCTGAACAAGCAGTTAACCCAATGTTCCTAGGCCGTCATTGAAAATAAGAATTTGTTCTTAACTGACTTGCCTAGTTAAATAAAGGTTAAAAAAAAAAAAAAAAAAAGAATTGTCATGTGGTTAATCAAAATTCTATCTAAATGAAAATTATACAAACCTAAAAAGTAACTGCTATTGTCATTGCCAACTACGTAAAAAATAGCCGACATAAAGCCAACAAATAAAAACATTGCTGCCTGCAGGTAGAAAATCTGGTGATAAAAATAAATATCCTATAAATCACAACGGCTACACACAACGAACTTGAAACATTGGCTCAACTAGTAACTTGGGTCCAGCCCGAATGTGCTAGCGAACTTGCAACATTATATAAAATATTCTGGGCGCTCAGAGTTACAACGTGCCAGTGAGCTCAGGACAGACAGCTGTAGGCTATTTGTGCATGGGATAAGAAGCAGTTCTTGACTTGGACAGCTCACCGGAGCTGAGTACAGACACCTCAAATGTTCAACTGCTTGAGCTCCTGTTCCTCTTATAGAATATTAGCTCAAAGGTATTGTGGAGCTCTTGCACCTAAATATTTTTTCTTTATTTAACTAGGCAAGTCAGTTAAGAGCAAATTCTTATTTAAAATGACGGCCTACTCCGGCCAAATCTGAACGACACTGAGCCAATTGTGCGCTGCCCTATGGGACTCCGAAACACGGCAGGATGTTATACATCCTGGATATAAACAGTATATAAACAATAAACAGCACCAGCACCCAAAATGAGTCTATTTCAGTCCAAGTCAAGCACTGAAGTAACCAGGAAGACCTATTTTATGACGTTCCTACTTGATCAGAGCATGACATTTTTCCCTTTCACTCCGAGTGGTTATCAAAAGAGAGGTTATCGAAAGAGAGGTGGAAAGATTTTTTGAATACATTGAGGAACCACTGTAATTCTTAATGGATGTAAAAACAGACTGTTTGCTTGCTGTTTGAGGTGAAGAAAACCTTACTTTGAGAAGCTCCACAGGACATTAGCGGTGGTGCGTTAAGCCAATCAGAAACTCTCAGATCCCCAAATGGGCACATTTATATGTAGGCCAGGTAGCCTATAGGTCTACTTTTATGCGTGCACATCCTAACATTGACAGGAGCGCTCCAGACAAAAGACGCTGACTAAATTCACAAAACTTGTAAATGGAATGAAATAAACCAAAACTCGTTTCTAACAAATTTAGCATAGGTTGTGCACTCTACAAACAATGTGTCCACTCCGACAATGAGAATGGGAAGGCTGAAATAATAATATTGAATGCATTGACAGAAATTACAGTCACCAAAGTAACAAACATCGTAGTTTAGTAATTATAGGAATGAAGGGTAAATAGTAGTTTAGAAATTATAGGAATTAAGGGTAAATGTACTGTACTGGTGATTTATGTAATTGGGAATTAATATACACTAACAGTCAAACAATTCACACAATTAAATTATGAAACAATGAATGTGCACAAATTGGCGAGAGAACGCGCATTCTGGAGAGACAAGTGCATTGTGCATCTGGGAGCATGATCAATCCAATGTCTGCATAGGCCATGCAGCATTTACGATGATACGGCCTCAGCAGCAGTCAGGGAATTCATACTAAACTCAGCAAAAAAAGAAAGTCCTCTCACTGTCAACTGCATTTATTTTCAGCAAACTTAACATGTGTAAATAATTGTATGAGCATAAGATTCAACAACTGAGACATAAACTGAACAAGTTCCACAGACATGTGACTAACAGAAATTGAATAATGTGTCCCTGAACAAACTGGGGGTCAACATCAAAAAGTAACAGTCAGTATCTGGTGTGGCCACCAGCTGCATTAAGTACTGCAGTGCATCTCCTCCTCATGGACTGCACCAGACTTGCCAGTTCTGGCTGTGAGATGTTACCCCACTCTTCCACCAAGGCACATGCAAGTTCCCGGACATTTCTGTGGGGAGGGGGACGGCCCTAGCCCTCACCCTCCGATCCAACAGGTCCCAGACGTGCTCAATGGGATTGAGAGCCGTATGGCTGGTGGCATTGCCATGCTGGAGGGTCATGTCAGGATGAACCTGCAGGAAGCATACTACATGAGGGAGGAGGATGTCTTCCCTGTAACGCACAGCGTTGAGATAGCCTGCAATGACAAGCTCAGTCCGATGATGCTGTGACACACCGCAACAGACCATGACGGACCCTCCACCTCCAAATCGATCTCGCTCCAGAGTACAGGCCTCGGTGTAACGCTCATTCCATCGTTGATAAATGTGAATCCGACCATCCCCCTGGTGAGACAAACCCGCAGCTCTTCACTTTTTGCCAGTCCTGTCTGGTCCAGCGACGGTGGGCTTGTGCCCATAGGCGACGTTGTTGCCGGTGATGTCTGGTGAGGACCTGCCATACAACAGGCCTACAAGCCCCCAGTCCAGCCTCTCTAGGCCTATTGCAGACAGTCTGAGCACTGATGGAGGGATTGTGCGTTCCTGGTGTAACTCGGGCAGTTGTTGCCACCCTGTACCACAGGTGTGATGTTCGGATGTACCTCTCCTGGGCAGGTGTTGTTACACGTGGTCTGCCACTGAGGACTATCACCTTTCCGTCCTGTCCCTCTGTAGCTCTGTCTTAGGCGTCTCACAGTACGGACATTGCAATTTATTGCCCTGGCCATATCTGCAGTCCTCATGCCTCCTTGCAGCATGCCTAAGGCATGTTCACACAGATGAGCAGGGATCCTGGCCATCTTTCTTTTGGTGTTTTTCAGAGTCAGTAGAAAGTCCTCTTTAATGTCCTAAGTTTGCATAACTGTGACCTTAATTGCCTACCGTTTGTAAGCAGTTAGTGTCTTAACTTCTCTAGGGTAGGGGACAGCATTTGGAAATTTGGATGAAAAGCGTGCCCAAATTAAACGGCCTTCTACTCAGGCCCAGAAGATAGGATATGCATATAATTGGTAGATGTGGATATAAAACACTAAAGTGTTCCATTCAGGAAGTAGGATTTTTCTATTCAATGCCTTTACAGTATCCTTTGACTTAGGACTCAAATTGCAGTTCCTATGCCTTCCACTAGATGTCAAGTCTTTAGAAATTGTTTCAGGCTTGTATTCTGAAAAATGAGGGAGTAAGAGGAGTCTGAATGAGTGGACCCTGCCGTGTCACAGAGCTTTTTCATGCGTGAGACCGAGAGAGTGCCTTTCTTGTTTACCTTTTATATTGACGACGTTATTGTCCGGTTGAAATATTATCGATTATTTAGGCTAAAAACAACCTGAGGATTGATTATAAACATCGTTTGAAATGTTTCTACGAACTTTACGGATACAATTAGGATTTTCTGTCTTTCTGTTGTGACTGCGTTTGAACAGCCTGTATTACTGAAAAAAACGAGCGAACAAGAGGTTTTTGGATATAAAGAGACTTTATCGAACAAAAGGAACATTTATTGAATAAATTAATGTCTTCTGAGTGCAACCATATGAAGATCAAAGGTAAGGGATTCATTTTCTCTCTTTCTGACTTGTGTAACTCTTCTACTTGGCTGGTTACTGTTTCTAATGATTTGTCCGCTGGCTATATTCTCAAATAATTGTATGGTATGCTTTCACCATAAAGCATTTTTTAAATGTGACACCATGGTTGGATTCAGAAGAAGTTCATCTTTAAACCTATCTTTTCTGAATTATTATAATGAGTATTTCTGTATTTGAATTTGGCGCTCTGCAATCTCACTGGATAATGGCCAGGTGGGACGCTAGCGTCCCACATACCCTAGAGAGGTTAACAACTGTTCCACAGGTGCATGTTCATTAATTATTGTTTATGGTTCATTGAACAAGCATAGGAAACAGTGTTTAAACCCTTTACAATGAAGATCTGTGAAGTTATTTGGATCTTTACAAATTATCTTTGAAAGACAGGGTCCTGAAAATGGGACATTTCTTTTCTTGCTGAGTTTACTTGCGCTTTGTGGAGCAGTGCAGAGCTGTTGTCAAGGAAGTGAGTTTGTTCTCTTTCTACAGGATATACCGCCCTCAACCAATCATGTCAATGCGGAGTTATACAGAGCCCACTGCATTGTAACAAAATTTGGGAGGCGCATGGCGATGCAGTACGGACCTGGATTTGGCCTCTGCATGCCACTGGAGGCTCCGCAATGGAATAGTTCTGAAATTGACGCAAATATATACACACACACAGTGCATTAGGAAAGTGTTCTCCTACAATTGCATAGCCTTCAGAAATGTTGCACAACATGAGCTCATGGGCTCTCATGAAGTGTTAAATGTATTAGAAAATCTAAAAATCTACATTGACGTCAGAGTGATAAAAAGCATGAGCTTGCGCACACCCAAGAAAATAATTCAGTGTAGAGATGCTGAATAACGGTGAATAAACTGTAAGCTATAAAAACAAAGAGTCGCACTCTACATGTATAACCTCCCAGTAATTCATTGGGTAAAAAACAACCAACTTTTTGGCATCACAGTGCCTTCTTTTTATAGCTTAGAGTGATTAGAGGGACAATAGTGCTGAGTAGCAGGCAATTTTGGTAGGCTACAAATAACCAGCAGCAGCATCAGAGGTTGGAGAAGCCGAATTACCATGACTAAACGGTCATGTGGAATTTGACTGCCTTCATGACATGTGACCGCCAGTGTGGCGGTAATACAGCCCTAAGGCTGATGCAAAATGTTTCTTCACATCATAAGCGCAGCAACGTGCACAAGACAGTAGGTTACACCAGAATGTTCATTCCACAACGTTGTCAAAAGCGCACCGCACACGCAACCGGTTTCATTTGACAGATGAAAATATCCATTCAAAATTTTGAAAGAGGGGAGATCTAAAGATGCAACAACTAGCATGGGTTGCTAATATGACTAGAACTGTGCCTTTGGCTGCTGGACATTGAAAGTTGATTTGAAAACAAATAGAACATGAGAGAAATAGGCATCAGGTTGCAATGGCATATGGAAGTCTTTATAAAATAATTGCTTCCACGATATGGTCGGATTTTAGCTTTTGAAGCAAGGCAAGACATGCCTCATAATATGCATAGGCTACTGCCTCCAGCTCATTGCAAAGTGGTTCTGATGCCTGCCTACTGTTGCCTATGCACTTGAATAACGAATGGGAAGTGCACTTCAATTACCAGTTGAAAAATATTTAGAATTGCTATGCAATGATTGGACTTATAAAAGCACGTTTCACTACAGCAGCAATGAACATGCTGTTTGAGGAGCTGTAGCAGTTGCTCTCGTGCTGTCTGGCAGAGTTTCAGCTGAAACTAGGCTCTATCTGTATGCAGTGAGCATGTGATAAGATGCTGGACTAATGAAAATAGGTTAATTATGCTAATTAACCTATAGACAGATAAGCATGACCGGTCAAATGTATTTCCATCGACTGGTATTTCCCATTTATTAATAGGCTAACAACTATTATTTTTGCAATAGGGCTGTTTTTCTTCTCCCAGACAATTAGCCGGAGCAAAATGTATTTATCGGCTTTTCATATTTTTTGGGGGGCGGAAAGGAAATCGTTTTGAATATATTTGCATTGATGTCAGAGTGATTAGAGGGATAAAAAGCATGAGCTGGTGCACACCCATATAGTGTGAATGAGTGATGACATTATATTTGAGTATATTCATGGGGCCGGTCGCAGGGACACAGATCCAGTGATGAAGTGAAAGAGGTGGAGCATTCGTTACCATCCAGGGACGAGGAGGGGGAGTTGTTAGCGGAGGTGTTGAGCGCGTGCAGCATCTGTTCACACCAGGTGGTGAAGCCGTCCTGGGGTTTCATGCCCTGCAGCAGCTTCAGCAATTTGTCCTCCTCCTCTGTACGCTTCTTCCTTAACATGTACTGCTCGCTGCAGGTGGACACGTAAAAAATGTTTACACACACACACAGGCCTTGAAACAGTTTACATACACACAAAACGTTAACACACAGCTTTAAACAGAGGTAAACACAATGCACCACACATACACAGTGAGGTGTACCTAAGAGAGGGGCTGCTGCGGCTGTTCTTCATGCCCATGTTGCGGAGGCTGTTCTGGTTCTTCACAGCCTCCTCCCAGACACCCATACCTCCAGAGCTGCCTTTGGGCTCCATGCCCCCACCAGACCACATGCCCACAGACCCCTCACCCCACTGACCCATAGACAGGCCTCCATGCTGGAGGAAGACAGAGAAAGAACAGAGGGACATGGGTCACACTACTGGTTACCAGGGCCTGGTCCACCAGCCCTGGTCAACCCCCCCCCCCCCTAGTGTGTCTTCGCTAGGAGTTGAAGCAAACTCAAAACATTGAAAAACCTTGTTTATGAACAAAACAATGTAAATAGCCAAGAATCAGATGGACAAAGTCACACTTTAGTAGACTTCAGAGTCAATTAGACCAGTGATTCCCAACCAGGGGTACTAGGGTCACTGGGGCTACTTAGCCTATTCACAGGGGGTACTTGAGAAGACTCATGAGTCTATGGGGTTACTGGTAAAATGCACAAAGGGGTACTCCGGGCAAAGCAAAATTCAGTTGGTGGTACAGTAACCCAAACATATATATTTTCGTCTTTTTTACCTTTATTTAACTAGGCGAGTCCGTTAAGAACAAATTCTTATTTACAATGACGGCCAAGGAACAGTGGGTTCACTGCCTTGTTCAGGGGCAGAACAACAGAAATGCGAGAGAAATGTTCGCATTGTGGAGTCCTGACCACCTGCCAACGTGGCTGTTGAAATAGACCTTACATGCCAATACCGGCATTTGGCAGGTGTTAATTTTAGGTCCTGCTGGTTACACTTATGGGCATTGTAATAAATATCCTCAGAACACACATTTCTTCTCAGGAAACTACTACACTTTTAAAACCTCCCTATAGACATAGCAGGACAGCCCATGTGAAGTTTTTTTTTGTTTGGGGGGGGGTCCTCACCCTGTCCCTCTGCTGCTGGGTCCTCTGGTGCTGGGCCTGCTGTTTGAGCAGCCTCTCGGTCTCCAGCTCCAGCAGGCTGAGGCTCTTGCCTTGCTTGGAGAGCGCTGAGACCTGGGGGCCACTCCACACAGTCCCTGACCCAGAGATACACCCTGGGCCCCCGGGCTGGGCCTGTTGCAGCAGCTTCAGGATCAGCTCCTGCTGCTGCCGACACTGCTGCTTACGCCTGTATAGCTCCTCCTCCTCACGCCTCTTCTGCTCCTCCTGCTGCCTCCTCTTCTCCTCCCTCCGCTTCCTCTCCTCCTCCTCTCGCTTGGCCCTGAGTTCAGCCTCACGCCGGTCCTGGAGCTGAGGTACAAGAGATGAACAGAGTCAGCAAGAGAGGAGAGAGAGGGTGAGAGAGGGGGGACAAAGTAAATAAAGACAGTACCTTCTGTAGCTGCTCCAGAGATGGCCCCTGAGTGGAATGACTCATGGTTAAGTCCCATAGGTTGGCCTCACCTCCTGTTGGCCACAAACACATTACTGACATACAATGGCAACATTTTATTTTTTACCTTTATTTAACTAGGCAAGTCAGTTAAGAACAAATCCTTATTTTCAATGACGACCTAGGGGCAGTTCAGGGGCAGAATGACATTTGTACCTTGTCAACCTTCCGGTTACTAGTCCAATGCTCTAACCACTAGGCTACCCTGCCGCCCCATGTAGAAGGACATCTGGGTGAATGAAAAGATGTATAGCTGAGGTCTATCAGTCTTGGAGGATATGCAAGAGCGTGTGCTTGGTGGTTAGAGTGTTGGGCCAGTAACCGAAAGGTTGCTGGATCGAATCCCCAAGTTGACAAGGTAAAAATATGTCATTCTGCCCCCGAGCAAGGCAGTTAACCCACTGTTCCCCGGGCGCTGAAGAAGTGGATGTCGATTAAGGCAGCCACCCACACCTCTCTGATTCAGAGATTGGATTAAATGCGGAAGACACAGTTTAGTTGAAGCCATTCAGTTGTACAACTGACTAGGTTTCCCCCTTTCCTTATACAAATATGGTAAAATATATTAGCACCCTTGCACTTGAAAATGGAGTGCATTGGAGCAGAATGTCCTCTTCAAAACTGGTTGAATGGCTATTTTTACCCTGTAGGCACCAGCAACTTACCAGCTGTAGGATAAATTACATTTGCTGAAAATGACCTTGCCTCCAACCAAATTAATTTGAAATCTTAACAATTTAGTTCAGGCCATCAATTTTTGCCTTTGAAATGAAAAATCATAATTTTTCAGAGATTTTTTGTGTGGTTCTGTGCAGTTGTGAATCAAACAAATACATGTTAACACCAAAAGTTTTAAATTATACATTATTTTTGAAGAACGTGAAACAATATATTTGACCGCATCTGTATAAAGTGTGCTTATATAAAAGGTGTATGTGAAGCAGATAATGATGCAGCAGGTTTCCTTTTCAGTACCTGACTGCTGGGAGGCTGAGGTACGCATGTCCCACATAGACCCATTATCTGGTACTGACATGGACCTGTTCATCATGCTAGATTCCCCACTCCTGAAAACAGAAACACATTAGTACACTCACAAATACCCTCATATACATCCAGTGTGTGTGTGTTTGCGCCTACCTGTTCATGTGCTGAAACCTTATCTGCAATTGCTGGTATAGAGCTGCAGTGGCTGCTTGCTCTAACTGTTTCTTCAGCAGCTCCTGATCCATATTGCCCTGCGGAACAAGACCTACAGAGTTACCGTACCAACTATGCCACTGCTTTAGAAAACCACCAAGCATACCAAATACTAGGGATATACAATATAAATTGGTAAGCATATCAGAATCGGCCGATATTACCTAAAAATGGCAACATCGACCAGATGTCTAGTTTAACGGCGATGTGCACAACCGATGTCAAAGCTGTCGTGCATACCTATATAACGTAGGTAGATGACGCTACAAAAATACAGCGCTACACAGAAGAAAAGCAGAAAAATACTAAGCACACAGTTCCAACAACTAAACAAGTTCAAGTCGAGCAGTCATTTGAAAGAGGAAGAACATTGTAGAGGGGTTAAAACTTGCAAGTACTCTACAAGTGGCTGTCAACAAGCGATTCAGTGGCATACTCTCGGAGCCTCTTTACTGTGTCGCCACCATGCTCGATGCTTGCTACAAGGAGCGCTACTTTGATGCAGACAAGAAACAGGGTGTATGTGAAATGTTAGACAGCTGGACAAGATGGAAACGGACACAGTGACAGTGTGCACCAAGGAAGAGAGGTCACGGACAGACATCTGAAACTTCATTGCTTGACACGTATGATGAAATCCTGGTTGAGACTGAACAACAAAACAGCACAGCAAGTAAATTAAATAAATAGGTTTTGATTATGTTTTACTGGTAATGGGGACATACGTAAATGACAACAAAATAACTTTTTGGTCAGTGTGTGTGTTGCAACTATTTAACTGTACTAGAATGCTTAAAAGGCCACTAAAAAAATTTCATCAAATTGGTATTTTTTTTTGCAAGGAAAATATTGCATCGGCCAAAAATGTCATATCGGTGCATCCCTACCAGATACACTTCTGATTATCTGCTCTGGATAGATACACGATACAGCTACAAGAGACAATATACATTATACTCAGTAAAACACGTGATTTTGCCTTTGCCACTTTGATACTTTACTTATTCAAATAAAAGTTGTTCACCAGAGTCAAGTATCTCTGTGCCTTTGCTGTACCTGGGTTAACTGACAAACTAACCCCACACACGCACACCACTAAACACACCACCAGTAAACAGAAACACCCAGACAGACGTGTGCTTGCTGACTCACAGAGGACCCCCGAGGTGGTGGAGGCTGTCTCACCAGCAGGGGTGGGGGGGAGGGGCCGGGGGAGAAGGGCACGCGCCCCCACATCTTGATGACTTCACCCAGGGGCTGGAAGCCCTCATCACAACCCCTCTTTACCAGCAGTGTCATGGAGAAGTAGCCTGCCTGGAACCACTCACACATCTCCACAGTGGAGAAGGGACCTGGACCAGGGTCATGACAAAACAATATGAAAACGTATCTGTAAGGTATTATCTGCAAACTGATATGTACAGTGCCTTCAGAAATTATTCCAACCCCATGACACATGTTGTGTTAGAGCCTGAATTCAAAATGTATTAAATTCATTTTTAGATCCTCATCATCTCAACACATGTTGTTAGACATTACTGCAAATTCATTGAGAATAAAATACAGAAATACCTCATTTACGTAAGTATTCACATCCCAGAATCAATACTTTGTAGAAGGACCTTTGGCAGCAATTAAAGCTTTGAGTCATCTTTGACATGTCTATCAGCATTTGTACCTCAGCATTTACTCCCATTCTTACTAAAAAAAAAAATTCTCTAGTCTGATGAAACCAAGATTGAACTCTTTGGCCTGAGTTCCAAGCTTCATGTCTGGAGGAAACATTGCACCATCCCTACGGTAAAGTATGGTGGTGGCAGCATCATGCTGTGGGGATGTTTTTCAGCAGCAGGGACTGGGAGACTAGTCAGGATCAAGGGAAGGATGAAAAGGGCAAAGTACAAAGAGATCCTTGATGGAAACCTACTCCAGAACGCTCAGGACCTCCGACTGGAGCGAAGGTTCACCTTCCAACAGGACAACGACCCTAAGCACACAGCCAAGACAATGCAGGAGTGGCTTCAGGACAAGTCTCTGAATATCCTTAAGTGGCCCAGCCAGAGCCCGGACTTGAACGTCTCTGGAAAGACCTAAAAATAGCTGTGCAGCGTCGCTCCCCATCCAACATTACAGAGCATGAGAGGATCTGCAGAGAAGAGGAGAAACTCCCCAAATACAGGTGCGCCAATCTTGTAGCATCAAACCCAAGAAGACATGAGGCTGTAATCGCTGACAAAGGTGCTTCAAAGTACTGCGTAAAGGGTCTGAACACTTAAATTTGACTCCAGTTCATTTTTAATACATTTGCAAAAATTATGGGGTATTCCGTGTAGATTGATGAGAAAAAAAAAACATTTAATCCATTTTAGAATAAGGCTGTAATATAACTAAATGTTGAAAAGGTCAAGGCTTCTGAATACTTTCCAAATGCACTAACTTCTAAAAATTGTGAATGTGTGTGTCTACCTTGGATCTCTGCCTGGGGGTCCTTGTAGAACCACTTCATGGCTGCCTCGTGGGAGAGGGGCAGGGCACAGTCCCTATGGGCAGAGTGGGAGTGTGTGTGTCCAGCGGTGTGTGTGTGTGAGTGTGGGGCTGGGTGTGTGAGAGATTGGGAGGTAATGTTGTGGCTCTCCTGCAGTGCTTGAGTGAAACACTCCTCCTCAAGGGATGTGTCCTGCAGAGATGCCACCATCTTTTCAGCCTCCTACAAGGGTGGGAGAGGATTACAAAAATATGAACATTTACATAACACTAACTCACATCCAGCCAGTATATCAAGTGTAATCGTAATCCTGACAATAAATCCAGTACTTGGATGTAAAATGAATGCATGTCTAATTGACATGATAATGCAACCCTACCTGTTGCAGGTGCTTCATGCCCTCGTCCTCCTCCACTTCTCCCCCTGTTGATGGGAGGAGAGATCCAAAGGAGGGAGGAGGCATCAGGCTGGAGAAAGTGGTGGTAGAGGAGGAAGGGTCTGGACTGAGCTGAGCACCACTCCCTGGAGGTGAGCTGCCTGTGAGACCACAGAGAGAACAGGGGGAGAGGGGATGAGACATGTACAACTACTGTACTAGGGCCACTACTGAGCATACAGGTGAAACATTCTCTGGAGCATATACAAACTGATGCCCACACAAAGAACCAAGACCACAACACAAACCATACATGAGAAAGCAAATTACAAATTAGGAAACAGCAAGTTAGCTATGTTGAACCGACTACAGTAAATGGTTGAATCCCAAACGCACATGTAAACAGAACCAGATTGAAACAGCGATGCTGTCAAACACGTGTTGAATACATTCCGTCACCGGACTAAACTCCCTCTCCTGCCATCGACATTCATAATCTAAATGTGTGCTTTAGTGTATTTCACAGAAAATCTGAAATCTCCATTCACAAGTAAAACATAGTGAGGGGGTTCCACACACTGCACCAGGTTAAAACAGATTCATCGCTTGCGTACATGACGTGCTGTGTGCCAGCCTGGTCTCAAAACAGACATAACTTAGTTAATGTAAATCCGGGATACTGAAATTAGTATATGTGGTTCCCCAAACTGTGAGGCGCACCACCTTATTTTTCTTTTTGGAGGGGGATGGAGACTCAGTCCAGCTTTCAACTTCCTCTTTAAAGTTCTAATAGTAGAAGGCACAAGGTGCAATTTCGAAATTGAGTAATGTGTCATCAGTTTCCCTTGTCATGTCAGTCATTGCATATTTTAGAGAGCTATTTAGAAAAAAAATATGACACAGACAAGTTTGTTTGAGTCACTCATGTCACATGAATATACATTAGCAGGTGGCAAAATGTTTTGACTTGCAAGAAAATCAGCTTTAACAGCAACAGTTTCTCTGCACACCATGACAAATGTGTAGAACTGCAGGAAATAAGCTTTAAACCAGCAAAATGTTCTTTCTGCCAACAAGATGGGAGTGAACAATTTATTAATGAACAGTGCTTGTGCGTAGTGCGCGCGAAGGGGAGCGTGGCATGTTCCCCAATGCTGGAAGGGGGGCCTGAGTGAAAAAGTTTTGGAACCCCTGACTTAAAGGAGAATATTCCTATTCTCTTAAGTATACTGAACAAAAATATAAATGCATCATGCAACAATTTCAAAGATTTACTGTTCATATAAGGAAATCAGTCAATTTAAATCAATTCATTAGGTCCTAATCTATGGATTTCATATGACTGTCCAGCCAGCTACATTGTATAATTGCATAGTAAATATCAAATCAAACTTTGTCACAAGAGCCAAATACAACAGGGGTACCGTTGAAACACCTTAACCAACAATGCAGTTCCAGAAAGAGTTAAAATATTTACCAAATAAACAAAAAGTAAAATCCAAAATATTGAGGCTATATACAGGGGCACCAGTACCAAGTCAATGTGTGGGGGTACAGGTTAGTCGAGGATATTCGTACATGTTGGTAGGGGTAAAGTGACCATGCATAGATAAACAGCAAGTAGCTATGGGGGGGAGGGGGGTCAAGGTAAATCGTCCAGATGGCAGTTTTGTTAATTGTTCAGCAGTCTTATAGCTTGGGGTTAGAAGCTGTAAAGGAGCATCTTGTTCCTAGACTTGGCGCTTCGGTACCGCTTGCAGTGCGGCAGCAGAGAGAACAGTCTATGACTAGGGAAACCGGAGTCAGACAATTTTTTGGGCCTTCCTCTGACACCGCCTAGTAAATAGGTCCTGGAATAAAGCCAGCTTGGCCCAAGTGATGTACCCGTCAGGAAGTCCAGGATCCAGATGTTTGGAGTACATGTCCTGGTAATCCGTGTGGCAGGTGGCTTTGTGAATGTTGACCTGTTTAAAGGTCTTGCTCACATCAGCAACCGAGAGCATTATCACATAGTCGTCCGGAACAACTGGTGCTCTCATGCATGCTTCAGTGTTGCTTGCCTCGAAGCAAGCATAAAAAGGCATTTACCTCATCTGGTAAGCTCGCGTCACAGAGCAGCTCGCAGCTGGTTTTCCCTTTGTAGTCCGTAATAGTTTTCAAGCCGTGCCACATATGACGAGTGTCAAAGCATATTTTGACACTCGTCAGATGTGGCAGGGCTTGAAAACTATTCCTTGCTTTGAGCAATGATTAGTAAGATTATGAACTGGTATCTTAATAAATAAAATAAATAAAAACGCACAACATTGTGAAGTTTCACAAGGAGAGCATGTGTTATGCTGTATAATAAACTGCGTGGTTCGAGCCCTGAATGCTGATTGGCTGAAAGCCGTGGTATATCAGACCATATGCACCATGGGCATGACAAAACATTATTTATACTCTTCTAATTACATGGGTAACCATTTTTAGAAGTAATAATGCTCCCCTTTGTGTCCAGGTACACAGTGTCGTGTCAAAGCCCTTAGCTGCAAAATTTTGTCCATATACTGCACCACACCCCCCCGGGCCTTATTGCTTAATTATAATGTTGTATAATAATGTTGCATAATAACCTTCCGGTGACAAACCATGGAAAGTAAAAACAAACTGTTTTAAGAGAGAATAGGCACTGGTCTGAAGCCGAAAAAGGAAATTCACATCAGCACTACAATGCCGATTCCACCAATGCTCTACCAAGGTTTTCCAGCACACAGCTTTGACCTACTACAGTAATAACTATGTTGGTATTGTACTTCAAACTACGTGTAGGCAGGTTGCTGCAGATTCAAACCATTTCAAATAGCTTAATTCATACTCTCCAGAGGTAAAATGGAAAAGTATTTAGACTCCGACTTTGTCACGTTACAGCCGTACAGTTGAAGTCTGAAGTTTACATACACCTTAGCCAAATACATTAAATTCAGTTTCACAATTCCTGACAATTAATCCTAGTAAAAATTCCATGTCTTAGGTCAGTTAGGTGCACCAATTTATTTTAAGAATGTGAAATGTCAGAATAATAGCAGAGAATGACTTCAGCTTTTATTTCTTTCATCACATTCCCAGTGGGTCAGAAGTTTACATACACTCAATTAGTATTTGGTAGCATTGCCTTTAAATTGTTTAACTTGGGTCAAATGCTTCAAGTAGCCTTCCACAAGCATCCCACAATAAGTTGGGTGAATTTTGGCCCATTCTTCCTGACAGAGCTGGTGTAACTGAGTCAGGTTTGTTGGCCTCCTTGCTCGCACAAGATTATTCAGTTCTGCCCACACATTGTCTATTGGATTGAGGTCAGGCTTTGTGATTGCCACTCCAATATCTTGACTTTGTTGTCCTTACGCCATTTTGCCACAACTTTGGAAGTATGCTTGGGGTCATTGTCCATTTGGAAGACCCATTTGCGACCAAGCTTTAACTTGAGATGTTGCTTCAATATATCCACATACTTTCCCTGCCTCATGACGCCTATTTTGTGAAGTGCACAAGTCCCTCCTGCAGCAAAGCACCCCCACAACATGATGCTGCACCTCCCCCCCCCACCTTCCCATGATGTCAAGCAAAGAGGCACTGAGTTTGAAGGTAGGCCTAGAAATACATCCACAGGTACACATCCAATTGACTCAAATTATGTCAATTAATTTGGGGAATTTTCCAAGCTGTTTAAAGGCACAGTCAACTTAGTGTATGTAAACTTTTTGACCCATTGGAAATGTGACACAGATAAGTGGAATAATCAGTCTGTAAACATGTTGGAAAAATGGCTTGTGTCATGCACAAAGTAGATGTCCTAACCGACTTGCCAAAACTATAGTTTGTTAACAAGAAAGTTGGAGTGGTTGAAAAACGAGTTAATGACTCCAACCTAAGTGTATGTAAACTTCCGACTTCAACTTTATTCTAAAATGGATTAAATAAAACTCTGCAAAAACAGGTTAAGAAATTGTTGCAATTTTTTAAATAAAAAACAGAAACACCTTATCTACATAAGTATTCACACCCTTTGCTATGAGACTTGAAATTGACTTCAGGTGCATCCTGTTTCCATTGATCATCCTTGAGATGTTTCTACAACTTGATTGGAGTCCAACTGTGGCAAATTCAATTGATTGGACATGATTTGGAAAGCCACACACACACCTGTCTATATAAAGGTCCCACAGTTTTCTGAGCAAAAACCAATCCATGAGGTCAAAGGAATTGTCTGTAGAGATCAGAGTCAGAATTGGGTTGAAGCACAGATCTGTGGAAGGGTACCAAAACAATGGCTGCAGCATTGAAGGTCCACAAGAACACTGTGGCCTCCATCATTAAATGTAAGTTTGGAATCACAACCACTCTTCCTAGAGCTGGCCGCATGGCCAAACTGAGCAATCGGGGGAGAAGGGCCTTGGTCAGGGAGGTGACCAAGAACCCAATAGTCACTCTGCCAGAGTTCTTGAGTTCCTCTGTGGAGATGGTTGTCCTTCTGGAAGGTTCTCCCATCTCTGCTGCACTCCACCAAATCAAGCCTTTATGGTAGAGTGGTTAGAAGGAGGCCACTCCTCAGTAAAAGGCACGACAGCTAGTCTGGAGTTTGCCAAAAGGCAAAGATGCTTCAACAAAGTACTGAGTAAAGGGTCTGAAAACTTAAGTAAATATGATCTGTTTATTTTTAAGTAATGAGCAAAAATGTGGACATGAGACCAGTGGAAATCTGTCGTTTAGTCTGATGAGTTCTAATTTGAGATTTTTAAAGGACTGGAACGGAACTTTTCAAGTTTTTGTCTGGATGAAGTGCCTGCGCCTTAATGAAGATTGATTACTGGGCAAAACACGCTAACAAGTGGATATTTGGACATAAAAGATTAACTTTATGGAACAAATCAGTAATTTATTGTCGACCTGGGATTCCTGGGAGTGCCTTCTGATGAAGATCAAAGGTAAGTGAATATTTATGGTGTTGTTTCTAACTTTGTTGATTCCAAAACGGCGGATATTCCTCTGGCTGTTTTGGGTTCTGAGCGCCGTTCTCAGATTATGCTTTTTCCGTAAAGTTTTTTTGAAATCTGACACAGCTGTTGCATTAAGGAGAATTATCTTTAATTCTGTGAATAACACTTGTATCTTTTATCAATGTTTATTATGAGTATTTCTGCAAAATCACCGGATGTTTTGGAATCAAAATATTACTGCACGTAAGGTGCCAATGTAAACAGATTTTTGGACATTATCGAACAAAACATACATGTATTGTGTAACATGTCCTATGGGTGTCATCTGATTAAGATCAAAGGTTAGTGATTAGTTTTATCTATATTTCTGCTTTTTGTGACTCCTATCTTTGGCTGGAAAAATGGCTGTGTTTTTTCGACTTGGCTATGACCGAACAATCATATGTGGTGCTTTCGCTGTAAACCTGCAAGGAACCCTTGCACTAGAAAGGTAACTAGGCAAGTCAGTTAAGAAAACATTCTTATTTTCAATGACGGCCTAGTAACGGTGGGATAACTGCCTTGTTCTGGGGCAGAACGACAGATTTTTACCTTTTCAGCTCGGGATTCAATCTTGCAAACTTATGGTTAACAATTCCAACCACCTGCCTTACATTGCACTCCACAAGGAGCCTGCCTGTTACGCGAATGCATTAAGAAGCCAAGGTAAATTGATAGCTAGCATTAAACTTATCTTATAAAAAAACAATCATAATCACTAGTTAACTACACATGGTTGATGATATTACTAGTTTATCTGCGTTGCATATAATTGATGGGGTGCGCATTCGCGAAAAAGGACTGTCGTTGCTCCAACGTGTACCTAACTGTGAAGACTATTTCTTCCTAACAAAGACAGACACATTTGCCAAACGGGGGATGATTTAGCAAAAGCGCATTTGCGAAAAAAGCACAATCATTGCACTACTGTACCTAACCATAAACATCAATGCCTTTCTTAAAATCAATACACATAAGTATATATCTTTAAACCTGCATATTTAGCTAAATGAAATCCAGAGTAGCAGGCAATATTAACCAGGTGAAATTGTGCCACTTCTCTTGCGTTCATTGCACGTAATTATGACATAACATTGAAGGTTGTGCAATGTAACAGCAATATTTAGACTTAGAGATGCCACCCGTTAGTTTATGACTTCAAGCCTATCAACTCCCGAGATTAGGCTGGTGTAACCGATGTGAAATGGCGAGCTAGTTAGCGGGGTGCGCGCTAATAGCGTTTCAAATCGGTGACGTCACTCGCTCTGAGACTTGGAGTAGTTGTTCCAATTGCTCTGCAAGGGGCGCGGCTTTTGTGGAGCGATGGGTAACGATGCTTCGAGGGTGGCTGATGTCGATGTGATCCTGGTTCGAGCCCAGGTAGGGGCGAGGAGAGGGACGGAAGCTATACTGTTACACTGGCAATACTAAAGTGCCTATAAGAACATCCAATAGTCAAAAGGTATATGAAATACAAATGGTATAGAGAGAAATAGTCCTATAATAACTACAAACTAAAACGTCTTACCTGGGAATATTGAAGACTCATGTTAAAAGGAACCACCACCATATGTTCTCATGTTCCGAGCAAGGAACTTAAACGTTAGCTTTTTTACATGGCACATATTGCACTTTTACTTTCTTCTCCAACACTGTTTTTGCATTATTTAAACCAAATTGAACATGTTTCATTATTTATTTGAGGCTAAATTGATTTTATTGATGTAGTATATTAAGTTAAAATAAGTGTTCATCGGTCGACCTCTATTGATTAGCACTGCAATTGATAAAACAGGGACATGTTTGAAAGACAAGTGGTTCTGAGCTTAATTCAATATTACATTAGGTAAAGAAACCAGGAATGCAGACAGGCTCTGAGCTAGTGTGTACAACACACCACCTGCTGTTATGTTGGGTACCTACTGATCAAAATAGTATCTTATGATTTTTAAAAACTCAATGACATGTTTTGCTAAAATAAAGGTTTAAGGAAATACAGGCATGCACCACATTACTACAAACAAAACAGGTCAATCAAGCCTGATGGACTTGCAAGTATAAAAGCAAAGCTTGCATCCCATGATTATTTTAAAAAGCATTAAAAAAAGGTAGCGTAATGGGATGTCTTACTGTGGTGTGTGAAGAATCCAATACTCTACCTTGTATGCGGTACAAATCACATTATTGTGGAAGCACCTCCTCTAAGAGTATGAATGAGGCTGTTTGAGAAGGTTTGAACCCTAACAAAACTGCCTACACATAGTTTGAAGCACAACACCAACACAGCTACTGTAGTAGGTCAAAGCTGTGTGGTGGAAAATCTTGGTAGAGCATGGGTGGAATAGGCATTGTGATGCGCATGTGAATTTCCTTTATTTTTCGGCTTCAGACTAATGCATATTCTCACTTAAGCATTTTTTTTTGGTTTATAAATTATAGTTTGATGTCTGATAAGCTACCAGCTAAGAAACAAAATGACAAACACTTTGAAAACAGCTACTGCAGCATCTATTTTGCTATAAATGTGCTCCTACTTAACTTCTATTTTTATTCGCAAATGCGAATGAAATGCTTGCATTGTGGAGCCCTGACAACCCACCAATGTGGCTGGTGAAAGACATTTTACCCATCAATGCCAAAATCTACCCACATTTGGCAGGTGTTACTTTTAGATCTCTTGCATGTCATCATGGCAAATCTGACATCTTTAAAGACACAGTGTACATGTATCAATAGAAAAAGTGCTTTACACAATGTAGAAACCTAATATTCCACAAGCGACTTCGTAATTTCTAAGAAAGGTATTTGTTTAAACATTTTAGCTTTTATAATACATACATATCTTTACATGTTAGTTTAGGGCACAACATGTGCTTCAAAAGTAGCTAGAATTAATATAGGCTGTATCTCAAAAAAAAAATCTTATTTTCTGGTGCTACTAAATGTTATGTGCTGCTCCTAACCTTTAAGTTGGGAACACACTAACACTATTTTTAAAATTTAGAGCCCTGAATTCAATATTTACCTTGAGTGGGCACGTGGTTGGTTTTGGAGGGGTGGGAGATGGGTGTCAAGGGAGCCTCTGGGGCACAGGGGGCAGGGAGAGGGTCTGAGGAGGGAGGGGCCGAGACAGCAGGAGGAGATGGAGTCCTGTACTTGACCACCCCCTCACATGCTCCTTCACACTCATCTAGAGAGAAAGAGGGTGAATGTGCATTCTACGAAAGCAGAAAGTTCTTCTGTTAGTTGTTTATTATAGCCAGGGAAAGTGTCTCACCTCCGTCAGTGTAGTTATCCTTATAGTTGTCCTTGCCTTCCTGACCGTTGTCCTTGACTTCCTGACCGTTCTCATCTTCCTCTAGAGCTTCAAACTCCAGATCCTCTTCAGTGATGGTGCCCTTGGAGCCTTTCTGCTCAGACAAGCATAAGGCTCAGAACAGACATAAGTAACATGCAAACACACACACGTAGACAAACAGACAGAAATAATGCCTGCCAGCCAACACACCTTGAAGCACATGAAGGCCCCCGAGGAGTCAAAGGTGCCCATCTCTCCATCCTCTTCATCAGTGCACCACTCAGGAAGGCCGTCCCTGTCGTCCTCCCTGCGGGGGCCCTCGCTGTCACGGAAGTCAAACTCAAACTTCCTCCGGCCGCCATGATCACGCCAGCCTGCAGACCGAGGACCCCCATCTGTGTGTGTGATTTTGATTTGAGAAGGAGTGTCCATCAGACATGGAAAACATGCAAAGTATACACAACATTAGTCTTAAGTAGAGGGTGTGTGAGTGGTTAGGTGTGTGTCAGTGTGTACCATCACGGCGGGTTCCTGCAACTCTCCAGGCTGGCTGCTCTCCCCCTCCTGCTGCTGCTGCTGCCTCTTCCTCCTCCTCCCGAAGGGTACGCCAGTTACCACTGTCGGCACGCCAGGAGTCCTTCCTGCCAAGAGGTCCCGCCTCCTCAAACCCTGGACGCACTACCTCAGCACGCCTGATTGGCTTCTCAAACTTGGGCCTCTCAGCTCTGACAGAAGGAAAGACGATAAACAACCATCAATATGATCGAATGATAACCATCTGGGGGCGAGGGCAGCATAGTATAAGACAGTGAGCCTACCGGTCATCCCAGCTTTGGCTGCGGAGCATTTCTCGGCCACGACCGAAGCCCACCTCTCCATCATCAGGACCTCCAGGAGCTCTTTGGTAGAATGCACCTTCACCTCTTCCTCTCCCTTCCCAAACAAACATAAGAAATTCCTTCAGGGGCCTACTCAGCCGGTTAATACATTTCCATATATATAGTTGCACCATCCTGATCACTCCAGGTGGTGACTAACTGCACCGCTACCTCTGATGCCTCCTCCACGACCCTTGGCCACACCTGCAGGGGCGGCCCCGCCTCCCTTTCCCATCAACCTCAGCACAGCCACACTGTTCACAGACATGGAGAAGTTTCTCTGTAGGACAGAAGGAAGGAAAATGACGTTGACACAGAAAGACATTTTGTCAACATACACTGAAACAGGATCAGCACATTGTGGGTGAAAGTAGCAACTAAGATCTGAGAGTTAATCCTGGCCAAATACTTCTCAGGGATCAGAGCAGCAAACCTCTAACTCAATAACCACTCATATCTCCTGCAGTCTCACCTGCTCCTCCTCAGTTAGAGGCTCCAGTGCCAAAGGCTGCACAGGCTCATCCTGCAAGATAGCAGCAAACTCCTTATCCTGCGTGATATCCTCTGGGGGCTGGGAACACAGTTTGGTTTACTTCAAACTCACTAGTCATAACCGGCCAGACACCTTTAACACAAACAGCTGTATTGGAATCCTCATTAGAGTGAATCACTCATTACATAAGCTTACTTTGTCATCTTTGATATAAAGTGCTAGCATCTCCTCACGACCATAGCGGTAATCGGCCAGCTTGGACTTTGGCAATGCTGGAGAGGGAGGGGGGGACGTCACACTCCGCCCTCTGGATAGTGCACGGAGCCTGGGGAGAAGAAATCACCATCAGCACAATCCATGCATGCATAAATAACACTTCAAATGAAATCATTATTACTGACATAATAGTACTGGGCCATGTGTAAGACTATATCCATCTATTATCTTCACCTCAAGTTTAAGTTGGATATGCATCGCCCATTATCTTCCCCTAGACAACTAAGGGCAACAAGCAGGAGCAGAATAAAAGCAGTACACAATACAACGCCAATGATTATGTTTTAGTACAATTTTGAGATGAATTATTGGCAATGTAGCAAGAATTTATGTTTGCGGGTGCTCTTATTGAATGATTGGAGTAGGGATAAGGACAGGCCCAAATAAGTGTAAACACCTGCTGATTGAGGCATTTTGAAGGACAACTTGCGACATTCCATTATTTTAAGCTAGCTATATACAAGTTGAAGAATCATCAATAAACACAATGTGGTTCTCTTTTCTTTACATTATAAAACTGAAATGACCAAGGTCATGCACTCACTCTGAAAACAAGCCAATGGGGAAAGAGAAAATGAAGAAGGATAGAATGCAGTGTGCTGAGAATGGGCCAATGAGGAAACAGAATGGGGCACTGAGGGAGGAAGGAGAAAAGTGAAGGACATGGGGAGTAAGTGGGGACCCCTAAAATAGTGAAGATTTTCTTTAATTTACTGACATATAAGATTGTTTAATTTAAAAACAAGAGTTGGTTATGGGCCAGGAATGTAAGCAGGGAGGAAAGAAGAATGAATGAGAGAGAAGGAAGAGATGCGTCACCATTCTGGGCCGAAGTTAAGTGTTTCTGCAGTCATACTCCTCTCTTCAACTGGAGCTCAAGGCTTCTGTTGGCACAACAAGGACAACAGTCAAATCATGTCATGGCGCCACATAATCAACCAATCAAATGTCCTCTTTGGGAAGTAATGAATGAAATACTATCTCCTACCACACAGCTCAAACACTTGTACTCAATAACACACATCCACATATAGAACACAACAATATGACAGGGAAACTTTACAGAGTGAGTGGAGCTCTAACCTTGTCCAGAGGATTGAACCTGTTCGGTCCAGATACGACGAGGGGGTTAAAGGCTATTTGGTTCTTCTCTGTGCAGTGGTTTAGAGTGGGTGTACTTGGGCCAAACAAATCTGTTACACTGAGCAAATAGCTGCAAGGCTTTGGGAAAGGGGTTAGGTGAGGTGACGGAGTGACCAAATGTGACAGCAAGCTCACCAATCAACAAATGAAAACAAAAACAAAATGTTTACAGACAAATAGTACCAGGAATTACAACATGGGAGTTGATCATAATAATTGACCATGAAGCAAAATTGTGAAGAACAGGAGATCACGGGGAGCGATATGTGTATCTTCTTCACATGCATTTATTATTCTCTCCACTTCTGTCTTCTTACTCCTGCTTGAGTATTTCCATCGGATCTATTGTTCCTCCTTGTAAACACCTGGGGAAATGAGACATTCAATTTAGTTTTCACATGCAAATAATATTTACCACACTAAAGTTGTTATAACTGACAAGTGTTTTCACTTTAGTTGTGCATTGACAGTTCGTATATTTCGCCTATCTAAGCTGAAGGCCAGCTTAATTTCCGAGCTCTGTTCATAGCTCAACTATTCACAGCCGACTAAGTAGCAACTGTGCCAACTGAACAATAACGTTAGCTAGCTAAGTTCGTAACTACGTTACCTAGCTAACTTTGCAATTACATAACACGTCATAGCCAACTGGTTTCGATACAAAACATGTTACAATTAAGTTAAAATATAAATTAGCAAACTTAAAATGCACTCAATGTAACTGTGGTGTTTTCGATTAACCACAAATGGCAAACAATTCGTAGTTAGTATCTGCTGAAGTCAGCTTGGAACATTGAATTAGCTATTTGCACATTCGAACGAATCACTTCAGACAAATACGTGTTCATGAAGAAAACTTGACTTTCATTTGAAGTTGCGCAAGAACATTTACCTAATTGAACCAGTTTGCTAAAATGAACTACCGTATTTGCAGCCAGCTAACTAACCTAGATGAACAACGGAGGTAAATAGCTAACGTTAGATGAGTAACCATGAAAAGCAGTGAGCAGCCCTCTACCCGCTCCGACTCGCAACGCGCAGGATACATCTCAACTTTAGGCTGCTGCTTTGGCCTGCACTTCTGCTAGCTAAACGTAGCTAACATGGTTGCACATTGCGCGGATGTTACTAGCTTGCTAATTAACAAGCTAATTAGCTAACCATCTTGACACAATCCATGAGAAATTAGCATTCTATTAATCGTAAGCAGTGCAATTTATTATATTGCAGTATAATGTTTGCCTAAATAATTGTGCCAATTTTTACTTACCTTTTGTTGAAAGTTGGTCGCACTAGCTAGCCAGCTAAGTTGCCAGCTAGCCAGCTACAACTTAGCTAGCTGGTAGCTGCAAATTTTGCGAAATTGGAATGTAGCTAACGTTAGTTAAGTCCTCTTTTTAACAACATATGCGTGTATTTCGCAATGACCTGTATATCTCCAGGTTTCTTCCTTGCAACTATATGTTGAATATTTGCTTGAACCACGTTTAATTATAATTTCAACTGACCAACGTTCGCTGCGAATATGTTCATAACTCGCTTTCTCGTCTTGTTTGTGTTTTAGAAAAATGGCCTCTCTCTTTGCATTATTTGACAGCTGTTTTTTTTTTTTTTTTTTTTTACCTCTATCGAGAATTCAGGCGAACTAGTTGTTGGTGCTTTACCGCCACCTCTCTGACTGGAGTGGGACAAACACGCCCCCCCCCCTCCCCCTCCTCACTCACTTTGACACCTTATTATGTTGGGCCTGTATGCATTCCTACACAAAGGCCCTCGCTTCATATTCGTAGCCAAACCCACTGGCTCCAGGTCATCTATAAGTCTTTGCTAGGTAAATTTCAGAGACAAGTAAACTGACAGCTTCCACTGCACCTCTTCTTGAGCACTTTTCTCCGTGGTTTCTTGCGTCCCTGAGCGAGCTCAGCCGCTGCCCTGGGTGCTAGTTGTGGTGATGGTGGAGGCAGAAGTACAGGAGAACTACTCACCTGAGTGTCGTGAGTGTATGTACATGGGCACAACACCACTGGGACTTAAGGATAAATGTCTGAAGAAGATTTGCCAACGCTACAACGGCAAGCCACCCTGTATGATACCCTTGGCCACATTCCCGTCTACTCAGCCTACACCTTTAAGCACTCTAACGGCACCAAAAAGGTTAATGTGCCCTAGATGTATGAGCCACAGGTATTTTTACAGACTCCTGTATCTAACAGGATCTCTGCAACCTTGCCTTGTGGTCGTGCCTACAGATGAATTAATCAGTTTCATTGGCTAAAGTAACAACTCTATGGCCTTTGTGCAAATAGAATGAATAGTGAGAAATATACTGTTGTGTTAAGAATGTGCATCCAAAGAGAGATTCCATGAGGTTCCACTGGCTGTGATTCCTTGAGTACAACTATTCTGCTTTCCTTACTAATCCTCAGCTCTCTATCAGCTCTAAACAGTGTCTGATTTTGGGGAGATGCAGCCCTTTCCTCAAGGCGACCTCCATCGCAGTTTTGAGGATGCTCAGGTGGTGCTAGAAGACTACTCCAACACTGTGAACTTTGAGCGTGGCCACCTGAACCCTGACGAGCACCAGTCTGACCCCAACGACAAGGCAGACACTTAAACCTTGACCAACGTGGTGCCTCAGGTCCGGGAGTTCAACATCGGCCCCTGGAAGACCCACGAGCACACCATCCGCCACCGCCTCAACAACTACTGCCGCCGCACCGCCTTCGTGGTAACTGGTGTCACCACCTCCGGGAACATGATCAGTCGCCACAACATTGACCACGTGACTGTCCCCATCTACTTGTGTTCGGGCCTACTGCTGCATCGACTACGACCGCAACGCGCCCTTTGAGGAGCGCTCCAAGTTCCCAGCCTATGCGGCCCACGGACTCAATGAGAAAGAGAAGCCTGAGGTGGTGGAGATATCTGTTCAGCAGCTGGATAACTTCCTCAAGAGTGTCACCTTTGTTGACAATACCTTTCAGATCTTCTATGATAACTGTGTGCCACCTGATAATGGCCTGCACATGCCTTGACACTATACTTAGAATTATGTGTTGTGTGATTTACTTGACCTGTAATGTAATGTAATGAAAAAGGAGGTAAATCTGATGTTGTCTTTCATAAATACTTGCGGTTCGCTTCCTCCATTTATTTTCTCTCAGAACACGTACAGTATATCATGATCTCTCGCCTCATATATTGAATGTATAGCCTCACTCACTCACTCACTCACTCACTCACTCACTCACTCACTCACTCACTCACTCACACATTCTCCTTTGTCTCTGATACCAGTCTATACCATGGAAGTTCTTGTGTGCGTTATCTGTCTGTGGTTTTGTGCTAACCTACTTTTACCACTGCCTTGCCACTGAAACTCACCTGATGCTGAAGGCCATTTGTTCTCCACAAAGAGAGATTAGAGAGCAGGTTTTACATTTTACAGCATTTTAAGCGTAAGTGGAGAGAGGAAAGACTGAGATGACAAGACAAAAAAGAGGGTTGATGGCAGAATGCTTTGCACAGGAGGGTTCCACACAGCTCACTGTAATTGGTCCTCTCAGTAGATTGTAGTGTTCCATGAGAGTGGTCTTATGATAGGTGACAGCCAATTCCAGACCTGTCATACTCTGATTAGACAATCCAAGGAATTGAATGAAAGGCAGCATTCAAGAATATGTGAAAATGTGATATACTGCCTAGAACGTGACGTAATCCTATAGCTTATAAAGTACCACAGTACGAGTCATAATACCCATAAAATTTAGCGGTCAAACACGGAAATTATTCCAATAACTTTTACATTATTAATGTTTTCCATGTGGGATTTTCGAAACAAAATAAGGGTGTGTTTCGTGTCAGTTTACCCTGGTGTGACATTTTGATAACGGTGTATATCCCTCTCGGACAAGATGATTTTTATCTATATATTTGCTTGTATTTATCCCCCCAAATAGAAATGCTAATTAGCTGTTAATCTGGCTATCACACAGAATGACAAATGCTGTGATGATCTGGACTGCCGAATCGAGGCAAAGGTAATAATCTCTGGATTAACTAGCTAACTTTAGTAATGAATAATTGTCTAAATTTGTTTAAATTGATCATTTTGTATTTGTATTTGTATTTATTATGGATCCCCATTAGCCATACTCTAAATACTCTTCCTGGGGTACGGTAAAATTAAGGCATTTATACAATTTTTAAAGCATTACAATACATTCATAACAGATTTCACAACACACTAAATGTGAACTGTCTTCGGCAAGTTTGACATTTACACAATACCTGTTAGCATAGGTGTCAGCTAGAGATGATGTGCAGGAGTTTGCAGGGATTTGTAGTCCTGCATGATGTCTACTTTGATGCTAACTATAATTTTAGAATTTGAGAGCAAATAGAGCTGAATATATTGATAAAAGTAATCTTGTCCGAGAGAGATTTACATGGTTAACAAAATGTCACACCAGGGAAAGTCAACATGAAACACAGGCCTTGATTGAAGTGGTTCTAAAATCCCCTATGGGAAAAATTTTACGGGAAAAAAACGATTGGAACTATTTCAGCGTTTGACCGCTAGGTTTTATGTGTATTATGACATGTCCACCAGTGGCGGTCGGTGCTGTTTAAGATTTTATTTCATGAGGATGGCCTTATTTTTATTACAGCATATTGGATGACTGTAATTCATACTCGATTCACCCAGTTCAATGTCACATCGATAGGTTTAGGCTACTACATGATACTCAAATTTTCCATATAGCCATCATTAGGTTGCTACAACCTAGCCTGTGAATGAAAGTTTAAAATATAGGTGCACAGGTCGAGAGCAATTTGAGTAATCAAGGTGACAGTCAGTGAGCGTCACATTCAATACCACCTTTCACACTCTTGCCTGCATCTAGCTAATCTAGGTTTTAATCATTAGTTTAATAGTTGCAAACGAGGGTTTCTGTTGGACATATTCAGACATGTTTATCCCCGTTTTGTTCCGTTTGCTTCCGTTTAGAACGTTTCTCAACAGAATCGGCGGAATAATACACCCCTGATCCCATGCAAACACAGTTCACTTTCATAGTAGCCACATACAAACAGCATGATCACTTTGATTGTTGTAGCTATATTTCCTTCTCGCATCTATCTACACACTCTCCTCCTCTCAACTTTTCCCTTCGGTTGTGGACTTCAGTACATAACATATCAGCTGTCTGTGACCAGTTGAAAAAACCTTTCCAAGTGAAACCTTCATATCATATCTGCTAACTGCTACACACAGCCTATATAAATATAGCTAGCTCTCTCTCTCTTGCTTCTCCTTCATTTTTGAAGAGATTAATTTGTTCAAAACTGTTCAATTATTCTCTTTCTCTCTCTTTGAGTCAAATACTCACCACATTTTATGCACCGCAGTGTTAACTATCTGTAGCTTATGCTTTAATTACTAGATTCATACTCTGATCATTTGATTGGGTGCACAACATGTCAGTTCAGGCTGCAAGAGCTCTGATTGGTTTGAGGATGTCCTCCCGAAGTTGTCATAATACGGTGTAAGTCTATGGAAGCGGTGACAACCATGAGCCTCCTATCTTTTGCATTGAAGTTCGATGTACCCAGAGGAGGATGGAAACTAGCTGTCCTCTGGCTACACCATGGTGCTACCCTACAGAGTGCTGTTGAGACTACTGTAGACCTTCATTGCAAAACAATGTGTTTCAATAAACTATTTGGTGGCGTGAATATATTGAGTATAGTTTTAACTTTTTGAATGTTTCACTATTGTCATGACATTCACTGAGGATGATCCTCCCCTTCTTTTTCTGAGGAGCCTCCACTGGCGTCCACTGTGGGGCTCTATAGCCTCCCCAGTGAGTGTACTACCTCCTCTGCTAAGACAACACTGAGCTCACTAAGCTGGGACTGAACAGGCTGCCACCAGGTGCTGAGGGTAGGCAACAACACATCTGCCACGCTGCCCCTCAAAATGGGGGGCCCAAAATAGTCCCCTCGTGTACTCCCTGTTCACCCACAACTGCGTGGCCGCTCACAACTCCAATACCATCATTAAGTTTGCAGACGACACGACGGTGGTGGACCTGTTTACTGACGACGATGAGACAGCCTATAGGGAGGAGGTCAGTAACCTTTTGCTTTAACTCTTTTGACTCATCAAATAAGCTGCTGCTATTGTTTATTATCTATCCTGTTGCCTAGTCACTTTATCCCTACCTATATGTACATATCTACCTCAATTACCTCATATCCCTGCACATCTACTTGGTACTGGTACCCCGTGTACATAGCCAGGTTATCATTACTCATTGTGTATTTATTTTTCTTTCTCTCTGCATTGTTGGGAAGGGCCCGTAAGTAAGCGTTTCACTGTTAGTCTACACCTGTTGTTTATGAAGCATGTGACAAATACAATTTTATTTGATTTGATTTAACAAGCTCTTTATGGCCTTTATGCTTGGTCAAGTCCTGCTGAGGCTGTTCCTCTTAAAGTTCCCCCTAAATTGCTAGATTGATGGTAGCAGTGGGGATAGTCACTCAGGCTGACATATTACTGTGTCCTTGTCTGCGTTGGGCTTTGTGCGTGGGTTGCTTCTCTGCTAGAGGTTAAAGTGACCTGGCCTCCTTGTATGTTAGGGTACTACTGCTATATTCTATTATTCCTTCACCACGTATGTTCTTATATTTTCAGCTGTAAAAGTTACAGTAAATTCACATAAGGCTTTGCTGATTGGACAATATGGAACAGACCAACGCCTATTCTTGTTATTCACTCACAACACAAATTGGTTGGATAGCAGATCCCTCTGTCACATTATTTTACTCACTTTGCATATCTGGTCTGTGGTGTTTAAATTCTAACTCTACACCTTGTCTTTCACTTCACTCTCCTGCAGTTGTTCTGGAAAGAGCCATGCAATTCTCTCCGGGCTGTTTGGTGTTGGTGTTCTCCCTTTTCCATAGTGCACCTAGAGCTCCGGCCACTGTGGTTGAGGACTTCAACCATGTAGAACGATGCAAGGATTCCTTATACATGGGAACCCCACCACGGGGAATCATTGATGCCAAACTGAAGAAGATCTGTCAGCGCTATGCAGACAAGCCACGCTTCGTGACCCTGTACGACCCTCAGAAACGAATCCCTGTCTACTCAGCCTACTCCTTCAAGAAGACAGAGGGAGACCGGCGCGTGGACTACCCCTGGATGTATGAGCCACAGGTCAGTCAAATGCATTTTTGCTGTTGTTGTGAGTCTACTCCTTAAATGTTATGTTATACGTGTTTTCTATCTGAAAATGATGGTAATGTTAAGTCCCTATTTTGCAGTGACAGGAGTTGAAATGTTATAGCTGTTAACTGATTTATCATAGCCCTTCATTGAACAGTGTATAGCTTCTTTCCCTTTGTTACTATGTAGTCTACAATCGTGTGATTGATATGCTAATCCTTCTCCCCTCTCTCTCCAGCTGGCAGAGGTTGATGGCAATGGAAACATGCTACCCTTCCCTACCGGCTACCTGCACATGAAGTTTGAGGACAGCCAAGCAGTGCTGGATGACTACTCTGACGTAGTACTGTATGAACGTGGCCACCTGAACCCAGACCAGCACCAGTCTGACCCTCATGACCGAGCCTCCACTTACACCCTGACCAACGTGGTGCCAGAGATCAGAGAGTTCAACATTGGGCCGTGGCGTGAGCACGAGGAGCGTATCCGTGTCCGCCTCAACAACTACTGCCGTGGCACCGCCTTCATTGTCACAGGGGTGACCACTACAGGTCACATGATTCGCCGGAACAACCAGGACCGCGTGGCCATCCCTGAGGACGTGTGGACTGCCTACTGCTGCACTGACTACGACCGCAACGCCCCCCACGATGTCCGCATTCGCTTCCCCTCCCAGGCTGCCCTGGCCAAGAACGCCAAGGAGGGCAACACGGTCCACGAGATAACTGTCCAGGACTTGGAGAACTTCCTGAAGACCCGGATGGACGTGGACCAGAACCTGCAGCTCTTCTATGACAACTGCATCTCCCCCTCTCCCCTCCCTCTGTACCTCCACCACACCATCTAAACGCTCCCCAGCAGCTACCATACCCATCTACTCTGTGTGCTCTGTGTATCTCAAATGTGTATGCTCAGTGCGCTAGTAGTTTTTATAATGATTAAATATGATGTACACTGGCAGTTTGTTAAAAGTTTTGTACTTGTAACAGAACATTCATAGCATTTGGTCATGCTTTGGATATGCTTTTATTATCTAAGATCTGCTTTGCAAATGACTTCTGTTGTAGTGTAGGCTAATTGTCCTTCCAAATTAATTCTGTTGTAGCGTAGGCTAATTGTCCTTCCAAATGAATTCTGTTGTAGTGTAGGGTAATTGTCCTTCCAAATGACTTCTGTTGTAGTGTAGGGTAATTGTCGCTCTATTTTCTGTATTTCTAGCACTCTTTTTAACTGCAATTGGCTTTGCCGCTATCTGTCCCCTTATAAAACAGCTCAGTGGCATTCAAATACAATGGTGTAGTGTGTCAACCATTCATGGAAAGGTGTTATCTGCGCATAGTTGGAAAGTGGTTGTAAAATGGACTATACCATCAAAGGCTGTAAAGAGTGTATCTTCTTTGAATAAAACAAATGAGTTCTCTGACTTCCAGGTGTCATGTTTCACTGTTTCAACCAGTCACAATTATGTCTTCGGGTCACAATTCGGGTCACAATGATGAAAAACGTGTTATTACAGTTATGAACACATCTTTTCATACATGTTTTGGGTTTAAGGTCCCCATTCTCCAATCATAGTAGCTTTAATGATGGTTATTACTGTGTTATTATGTATAACCTGATCAGGTTAGTGATAGTTAGCATTAGAGTACAGGAACATTATGTATCAGGTCGTATGTTTTCCCTTTACTCTATGAACTAATCCAAAACCACTGTTTCCAAAGAGAAGGTCCTGCACACTTTTAGGACAGTTTTTTTTCCTTACCATGTGACATGGCTCTAATTTATGCCTCATAATGAATTTACCTCTCAGATTATTCTGATTGACACATTAAAAATCGTCCTCCAAAATGTGCCCATAGCTCAGACAGCCCAACCATCCGCTCAGAACATGTTGAGCTGTGTGGTCATTAAACTAAGTGTTTGTGCGCATGGGTGAATTTGAATGAATGGTGTCTGAGCGGATGCAGTATAGCCATTTTTACATGAACTTTCTCGTAAACTATAGCCGCTCATATCTTCTATTACTTGTATTACTTGTTCTTTTTTACTTTACTTGACTTTTATTGTTATTGATTAATGTACTGCATTGTTGAGGGAGCTAGCACATAATAATTTCGATGCACCTTTTATACCTGCTGTAAACTGTGTATTTGACTAATACAATTTGATTTAATTTGATGATGAAAAAGGCCTCTCCTTATTAGGCGCCTACAGTTCTCAGTGCTTTTGAGCATGTGACTCGTATAAGTTTCCCCACTGGATGTGGGAATGGTTAGAACTGGGAGCATCAGGCTTACAGGTGTGTCCGGCCAATCCTATAACATTGCTTTGCATGGGAAAGAGCCATTAATAAGTTTAGTGAAAGTAACGCTAACACTGACAGACTGCTAAATGCTGATGAGACTGACAGACTGCAGAATCAGTAACAGAGGAGTGTGAAGGTATCAGAGCAGTATTAAATACAGGGATATTTCTTTAGAGCATGAGGTCTACTTGGCAGCAGTCTTGGTATGCTGTTCTGAGTATGTTCCTGTGGGTGCCCTGGGCCTGGTGTGGTGTGGTGGAGGACTTTGACCATGTGGAGCACTGTAAGGACTATATTTACATGGGCATACCACCACGGGGCTACCTGGCGGGCAGCAACCTGAAGAAGATCTGCCAGATCCTGGAGGACAACCCCCGATTCGTCACCCTCTATGACCACCGCAGACACATGCCCCTCTACTCTGCATACACCTTCAAACGGTCTGACGGGGAGAAGAGCATGGACCAGCCCTGGATGTACGAACCACAGGTGAGTTGAGGTCTGAGGACAGAGGGAAGGTAAGGGAAGTTAATCATTGTAACAACTGTGTTTTTTTCCCAGTGTGAAGATTCCCATGTCTGTAACTACAATTTCCGTCTCATATGAAGGAGACTATTATGGTACTTTAGATATGGACTTGAACGATATTCAAAAACTAAAGCTCACTGTCTTGATCAGAGAATGAGTGAGCCTTTGTTTTTCGCACACACACTCTATCTTCCTTTAGTCATAGCATGAATTACCGCAATAAATATAGAGCTCTTTAATTTCACCTAATCACAAAAGTAGGTTATAATTTAAAGATAATCTCTTTCTCTCTTTCTAGCTGGCCTCCAGTAAATCCAGCAGTAATATGGAGGTCTACCCACAGTCGGCTCAGATGCACATGCGTCTCATGGACAGTCAGGCGGTGCTGGAGGACTTTACAGACGTGCCCCAGTATGTGCGTGGCCAACTGAACCCAGACCAGCACCAGTTGGAGCCCCTCGACAAGGCAGCCACCTACACCCTGTCCAACGTGGTGCCTCAGATCAGAGAGTTCAACACTGGCCCCTGGGCCCAGCATGAGGACCGTATCAGACGACGCCTCAACAACTACTGCCGCGGCAATGCCTATGTCATCACGGGAGTTACCGCGGCCGGGAACATGATTCGGCGAGACAACCAGGACCGTGTGGGCATCCCAGAGTACATGTGGACGGCCTACTGCTGTCCAGACTACGACCACAATGCCCCCTACCTAGAGCGCTACCACTTTCCTGTGTTTGGGGCCTATGGTCTGAATAATAGGGTCAACAATGCTGTGGTGGAGGTGCCTATCAAGACCCTAGAGACGTTTCTGAAGGGACGGTTGGACGTGGACAAGAACTACCAGATCTTCTACAATGACTGTGTGCCTGATGACATGTAGCCATACTAGAAAACGTTTTGTCTACAGCTGTAATGGTGACGGACATAAAAGCAAGGTTTTAGTATTGTGGGATCAAATGGTACATGGTAATGGGTGTATTTATTCATACGTACACTAGAGGGAGCTTCTGTCAAACTTCTACGTTTACATTGTAGTTACTGGCCCAATGCTCATAACCACTAGGCTACCTGCCATCTACTACTTCTGTGGGTTATTTTTTATTTTTTTTTGGGGGGGGGGGGGGGGGGGGGGGGGGGAACTTGACCTGCATTTTGTCTACTTTGAAGCAACATTTTACTGTCAATAAATGCAGGTAGACTGACACAACTATGTAACTTCATTCACTTTAGGACCCGAACCAAGAATGTAGGTCAGTGGACAGGAAGGGGTTTTAAATGCATCCCATTGGCAGCATTGACCGGACAAAAGGATTTTAGATGCTTCTCATTTTTTTAGTTGCTAAGTGGTTCGTATTTGGTTCCTCTGTCCTTATTGGCACATGCAATCTTTTTGCGTCTAAAAAAATCCCTAAAGCTATATGAATAGGTCTGTATTTTTTACAACTGCAGGTCACCCCCAAACAATAAATGGACATATGCTACACCTATAGACAATCTTCACTCCTAGATTAGGGGAGTGTGGTATATTGAGCATTTTTTTTAAACATTAAGCATCACTACATCAAGGGAAATATAGTATTATTTCTAACAAATATATCTGCATATATTTCAGGATGGGTATCCCTGGAAATAATCAGAATTCATGTAAACATAACAGTTTTGAAAACATACCGTGTCCCCAAAAAGCATAGGGACAGGGTAAATTGAGCCACCTTGGGTTAAATTGGTGATGGTGTCCTGGGACAGTGGGCGATGGTAGGTCAAAGTTTAATTCATGGAATGGGGGTGTGATACATTGTATATCTTAAATGTATGCGTCACACCCTGGCAGGGAGGGGCTGTGACTAAAATGGCTCAATTATCAGACTACGCCAGTTTCTGTTTAATACAGGGAACACTTCAACCAGTGAAATGCTGCGTTCAAAACAACTGAGAACTCGTTACTTGTAACTGGGAAATATTTCCGACTTCAGTGCGTTCAAGACAACTGGGAACTCGAAGAAGAAAAAAAACAAGCTCCGACTGGGAAAATGTGTTTTTAACGGACATCCAACTCAAAATTCCAAGTCGGGAACTCGGGCCTCTTTCTAGAGCTCTGACTTTCCAACCTGAAGATCACTGACATCCTGATTTTTTCAGGGTTCCCAGTTCTCTTGAAAGCACCATAAAACACACAGGTTTGGGATGACAGGCCACCTTTTGGATTGGATCATGAGCAATACAATGGACCAGGCAAAACTATATCAACAATACCATTTTATTACAAAGATCTTTCAGTTACAACATTCCAAACCAACTCGCCATATTATGTTTCAACTTTGCCAGTATAAATAACCACAGTCAATGATACATACCCTGATGGTGATACACACCCCTCTTGGAGCAAGAACTACAAAATAAAAAATGACAGCCGACAACCCTGAACGCAGGGCGAACTATTTTAAGGACGGATGCCACTACGTGCTAGCTCCAACCAGAGCTCTGTAGTGCAGAACTTTGTAGTTTGGACGACAACTTGTATCTTGCACTCCAGCGTCACGGACGTACTTGACGCAAACACAGGTGCACCAAAGGTTAAAAAGGAGGCAGAGGGCGTGAACTGCAATGAAAGTGAGAGTAGTTTAGGGATCCTCCAATCACAGGAGGATCACACAAAAAATGTATTATATTAAGCACCACAAATCTCAGAGTCACAGGACACACATGCAATCAGCAATTATTAAGGTCAGTCATTGGTGAAAGCAAACATAGATCTGTGAAAATTCAGTTAAATAGGAAAGCTAAAGTCCACCCTGTGTCACATGCCTACATTCAGATATAGATATCTCTGTTCAATATCACTTACCCTTTCAAAGGTAAAAGGTATCAAAGGTATAAGAACAAATTATTTCAAATCGTCTACATTAAGCAAACCAAGATGGCACAATGTTCCAATTTTTTTTGTTGCCTTGGGCACACTTCAACATTTAGACATCATTTCAAATTAAGCATTTGTGTTTAGTGAGTCCACCAGATCAGAGGCAGTGGGGATGATCAGGGATGTTCTCTTGTTAAGAGCGTGAATTTGACCTTTTTCCTGACCTAAATGTAACTAGTACTTTGGGTGTCAGGGAAAATGTATGGAGGAAAAAGTATAAAAGTAAAAAGTTGTAAAAAATATATATCGTAAAGTAAAAGTACACATTCGTCACAAAAATACATATGTACTTTACACCATTGATGGTGTCCTAGAAACAAGGTGTGGCCCAACTAACCCTTTGGCTCAATTTACCTGTATATTTATAGACTATAGGCCTATCTGTGATAAATTATTTTCCACACAAATAAAACAATAGAGAAAATATACTTATGCACAATAATCAATTAGGCATTTGAATCAATGTTCATTCAAAGCATATGGCAACCATTGCAAAGTAAAATATGGCATTTCCTCATTCTTAAATCAGTTACGAAAGACTAGAAACAATCACAAAAACGTTTATGACGTCATCAGATGGGCGAATCACTGTGGGAATCCGGATGGGTTACTGGGTACATCAATGCCATCCATTCTCCTCATTTAGAACAGACCGCTGAAGAATGACAGCCTGTACTTGTATGTTCAGCATACAGTGTGATAAGATAAATCAATAAGTACATGGCAGCTTGCCAAAACACGACACGGTTAACCTAGAATGAAAATACACATGCTTTTTCAGTTCTGCCCACAAATTTTCTATAGGATTGAGTTCAGGCTTTGTGATGGTCAATCCAATACCTTGACTTTGTTGTCCTTACGCCATTTTTAACTTCCTGACTGATGTCTTAAGATGTTGCTTCAATATATCCACATAATTTTCCATCCTCATGATGCCATCTATTTTGTGAAGTGCACCAGTCCCTCCTGCAGCAAAGCACCCCCACAACATGAAGCTTCCACCCCCGTGCTTCACAGTTGGGATAGTGTTCTTCGGCTTGCAAGCCTCCCCCTTTTTCCTCCAAACATAATGATAGTCATTATAGCCAAACAGTTCTATTTTTGTTTCATCAGACCAGAGGACATTTCTCCAAAAAGTACGATCTTTGTTCCCATGTGCAGTTGGAAACCATAGTCTGGATTTTTTATGATTCTTCCTTGCTGAGCGGCCTTTCAGGTTATGTCGATATAGGACTCATTTTCTGTGGATATAGATACGTTTTACCTGTTTCCTCTAGCATCTTCACAAGGTCCTTTGCTGTTGTTCTGGGATTGATTTGCACTTTTCGCACCAAAGTATGTTCATCTCTAGGAGACAGAACGTATCTCCTTCCTGAGCGGTATGACGGCTGCATAGTCCCATGGTGTTTATACTTGCATACTATTGTTTGTACAGATGAACGTGGTACCTTCAGGCATTTGGAGAAAAAAAATTCTGAGGTCTTGGCTGATTTCTTTTGATTTTCCCATGATGCCAAGCAAAGAGGCACTGAGTTTGACGGTAGGCCTTGAAATACATCCACAGGTACACATCCAATTGACTCAAATGATGTCAATTAGCCTATCAGAAGCTTCTAAATCCATGACATAATTTTCAGGAATTTTCCAAGCTGTTTAAAGGCACAGTCAACTTAGTGTATGTAACTTCTGACCCACTGGAATTGTGATACAGTGAATTATACTTGAATTATACTTGAATTATACTTAATCTGTAAACAATTGTTGGAAAAATTACTTGTGTTATGCACAAAGTAGATGTCTTAGCCGACTTGCCAAAACTATATTTTGTTAACAAGAAATATGTGTATAGTGGTTGAAAAACAAGTTTGAATAACTCCAACCTAAGTGTATGTAAACTTCCGACTTCTTCAACTGTACCTCTACAGAAATCCATGACATACAGTAAGGTATCATTATGTTCTGAAACAATGCATTACAGTAAGAGTGACAAGCACAATAACCTCATGATTATTTATCTGACATTGTGTTTATGTGTTCTTCTCAGGGTTAGAATGATGTGCATGGCCACAAACCTGTCTGCAGTTATTGGTCAATAAATCCGGGAAACCTGGGAGTTAGTTGTCATAGGGGGTTGATGTCTCTTCTGTGTAAATCCTCTGCAGAAGTAAATCAGAATTAGATTTTATAACCCACCTCATAGAGAAGCCATCGTATTGGCTCGAATGGGTTTTCCCAGTCCAACAGTCAAAACAGTCAGTTAATATTGTACAACCTTCACACTGTACTTGCTCTAGTGACCTTCTATTCTCTGGAACTGGTTGACATAACTTCCTGTTATGTGATTGTCATATTTGCTGCCAGTCTGTAACTGCTCTCAGCCACCATTTCTAGCATTAGCCTGATGATGTGTGTGTGTGTGTCCCAGGGCCGGTGGTGGTACTGCTGACGGTACTCCAGTGGGCAGGACGAGGCCTCCCTTCTCCTGTCAGGCCCATCTGTGACCCCAGCGTCCTGGATCGCTTCATCATGGAGGCCCGCGACACAGAGACCGCTCTGGTGAGCTGAGGTCTAACCATCATGGACCTGAGCTACTTTTAAATGTTTGAAAAATGTCACATTAGAAGGTGGATGATGATACTACCAGAGTGTATTATGTGCAGAGACAATTCAGCTTTGTTAGTGTGTTTGATCTGTCGGTGTGTCTCATCTTACCCTAACTGTGTCAATATGTCTTGCCTTCCTTCCCTCTTGCAGCGAGGTTGCAAGGCAGGGTGTGGAGTGACAGGCACATTTGTGGTTCCTCTGACAAATGTTGACTTTGTAGTCTGGGAGACAAAGGATGTGAGTACCTGTCTATCAGTTCAATACCTGAGTTGTTCCACGAAATGAGTGCTTTTTGATGAGTGCCCTTTGATATTTTAAGTAGAAATTGTGCACCAATATTGGTAAGATGTCTATATGACTATCGCCCAGTAGCACTCACATCTGTAGCCATGAAATGCTTTGAAAGGCTGATCATGGCTCACATCAACACTATCATCCCAGACACCCTGGACCCACTCCAATTCACATACTGCCTCAACAGATCCACAGATGACGCAATCTCTATTGCATTCCACACTGCCCTTTCCCACATGGACAAAAGGAACACCTACATGAGAATCAAAAAGAAAGGAGGACCAAGGAACTCTTCATATAATTAATTAAAATGCCTTTATTTGTATGGCATGTTCAATGGAGTACTCCCTGGTGAAGGCCATGCAGCCAAATGTTTTTAAAATGTGTTTCCATTGAACATGCCATACAAATAAAGCCATTTGAATTAATTATATGAAGAGTGCCTTGGTCCTCCTTTCTTTTTGACGACCAATTTACCCCTTTTACCAAAGAGCATCTTCTGTCTCCCAAAACCTACTATTGTGTACCTTAGCAGCGCTTCCCTTCCCTTCCTCTTTTTTTTGTGAGAATGTGAGAATGTGAGAATGCTATTCATTGACTACAGCTCAGCGTTCAACATCATAGTGCCCTCCATGCTCATCACTAAGCTAAGGACCCTGGGACAGAACACCTCCCTCTGCAACTGGATCATGGACTTCCTGATGGTACGCCCCCAGGTGGTGAGGGTAAGCAACAACAGAGACGCCACGCTGACCCTCAACACGGGAACCCCTCAAGGGTGTGTGCTTAGTCCCCTCCTGTACTCCCTGTTCACCTGCATGGCCACGGATGACTCCAACACCATCATTAAGTTTGCAGATGACATAACGGTGGTAGGCCTGATCACCGACGATGATGAGACAGCCTATAGGGTGTAGGTTAGAGACCTGGAAGAGTGGCAGGACAAGAACCTCTCCCTCAACCTCAGCAAGACAAAGGAGCTGATCATGGACTACAGGAAATGAAGGGCCAAGCTCGCCCCCATTCACATCGACAGGGTTGTAGCGGAGCGGGTCGAGAGCTTCAAGTTCCTCTGTGTCCACATCACATCTATCATGGTCCAAAAACACCAACACAGTGGTGAAGAGGGCACGACAACACCTCTTCCCCCTCAGGAAGCTAAAAAGATTTGACATGGATAGATCCTCAAAAAGATCCTCAAAAAGTTCCACAGCTGCACCATTAAGAGCATCTTGACTGGCTGCATCACCGCTTGGTATGGCAACTGCTTGGCAACCGACCGCAAGGCGCTACAGAGGGTGGTGCAGACGGCTCAGTACATCCCTGGTGCCGAGCTCCCTACCATCCAGGACCTCTATACCAGGCGGTATCAGTGGAAAGCCCTAAAAATTGTCAAAGACTCAAGCCACCCAAGTTATAGACTGTTCTCTCTGCTACTGCACAGCAAGTGGGACTGGTGCACCAAGTCTTGAACCAACAGGACCCTGAACAGCTTCTACCCCCAAGCCATAAGACTGCAAAAGAGTTAGTGAAATAGTCAACCAAATAGCTACCCAGACTATCTGCATTGACCCTTTTTACACTAACTTTTTTGACTCATCACATACGCCGCTGCTACTGTTTACTATCTGTCACTTTATTTCTAGTTACAGTGCCTTGCGAAAGTATTCGGCCCCCTTGAACTTTGCGATCTTTTGCCACATTTCAGGCTTCAAACATAAAGATATAAAACTGTATTTTTTTTGTGAAGAATCAACAACAAGTGGGACACAATCATGAAGTGGAACGACATTTATTGGATATTTCAAACTTTTTTAAGAATTCAAAAACTGAAAAATTGGGCGTGCAAAATTATTCAGCCCCTTTACTTTCAGTGCAGCAAACTCTCTCCAGAAGTTCAGTGAGGATCTCTGAATGATCCAATGTTGACCTAAATGACTAATGATGATAAATACAATCCACCTGTGTGTAATCAAGTCTCCGTATAAATGCACCTGCACTGTGATAGTCTCAGAGGTCCGTTAAAAGCGCAGAGAGCATCATGAAGAACAAGGAACACACCAGGCAGGTCCGAGATACTGTTGTGAAGAAGTTTAAAGCCGGATTTGGATACAAAAAGATTTCCCAAGCTTTAAACATCCCAAGGAGCACTGTGCAAGCGATAATATTGAAATGGAAGGAGTATCAGACCACTGCAAATCTACCAAGACCTGGCCGTCCCTCTAAACTTTCAGCTCATACAAGGAGAAGACTGATCAGAGATGCAGCCAAGAGGCCCATGATCACTCTGGATGAACTGCAGAGATCTACAGCTGAGGTGGGAGACTCTGTCCATAGGACAACAATCAGTCGTATATTGCACAAATCTGGCCTTTATGGAAGAGTGGCAAGAAGAAAGCCATTTCTTAAAGATATCCATAAAAAGTGTTGTTTAAAGTTTGCCACAAGCCACCTGGGAGACACACCAAACATGTGGAAGAAGGTGCTCTGGTCAGATGAAACCAAAATTGGCAACAATGCAAAACGTTATGTTTGGCGTAAAAGCAACACAGCTCATCACCATGAACACACCATCCCCACTGTCAAACATGGTGGTGGCAGCATCATGGTTTGGGCCTGCTTTTCTTCAGCAGGGACAGGGAAGATCGTTAAAATTGATGGGAAGATGGATGGAGCCAAATACAGGACCATTCTGGAAGAAAACCTGATGGAGTCTGCAAAAGACCTGAGACTGGGACGGAGATTTGTCTTCCAATAAGACAATGATCCAAAACATAAAGCAAAATCTAAAAAAAATAAAAATTGCAGTCTCTCGATGTGCAAAACTGATAGAGACATACCCCAAGCGACTTACAGCTGTAATCGCAGCAAAAGGTGGCGCTACAAAGTATTAACTTAAGGGGGCTGAATAATTTTGCACGCCCATTTTTTCAGTTTTTGATTTGTTAAAAAAGTTTGAAATATCCAATAAATGTCGTTCCACTTCATGATTGTGTCCCACTTGTTGTTGATTCTTCACAAAAAAATACAGTTTTATATCTTTATGTTTGAAGCCTGAAATGTGGCAAAAGGTCGCAAAGTTCAAGGGGGCCGAATACTTTCGCAAGGCACTGTATATGCACAGTACATATCTAACTCAATTATCTCATACCCCTGTACATTGTCTCGGTACTGGTACCCTTTGTATATTGCCAAGTTATTCATTGTGCAACATATATTATTTTATTATTACGTTTATTATTATTATGTTTTACTTTTCCATTTTCTTTCTTTGCATTGCTGGGAAGGGCCCGTAAGTAAGCATTTCACTGTTAGGCCACACCTATTGTTTACAAAGTTAACATTTGATTTGATTTGAACTTACATGGAGTCCATTGAGTCCACTGAGCTCTAACTGCCAATACATGTATTTCTGTACAGTGTACCCATTAATACAGGATTCACCCTAATGTGCATGCATCTTTAGCTATATAATGATAATGTATTATGACATTCTGTGAGTTTTGGTTTTAGCGTACGCATGTATATAATGCGTGTATGTGTGTATTCCCAGACTGAGGAGCAGGCTTTGGAGGTCCAGTCGGGGATGTCTCTGTTCGGCCAGGCCCTGGGTGCTGTGAGGGAGTCAGTGAGCCGTGTTGCCGTGCAGATCCTCATCGACAACAACAAGAGCAACATCCACAGCCTGGGCCAGGTGCTGCGCAGCCTCCACATCCAGGTGACTCACTGAGGAGTGTGAGTGTCTCGTCTACAGCATGTTCAGTGGATGGGACTGTGGTGTGAACCTTTTTGTTATGTAGGGCCAGGAGAGTTCCTGGTCTGATCACATGGTAAAGCCAATAGGCCCAGAGTTATTCCTGATCACATGACCTAACCAGGAAAAACTCCTATCCCACTTATCAGATATGTTTTGTGTCTCTGTTTCTACCGTATATCACGTTTTAAGGTATGACCCCGTGCAGACAGTGTTGAAAAAACAAAAGTTTATTCCTTAAACAGGGACGGGCAAACGACAGGTAGAGGCAGGCAGGGGTCAATAATCCAGAAAGGGTGTAAGGTACAAAACAGCAAGCAGGCGCAGGCCCAGGTCAGGCAGAGGTCGGTAATCCAGAGTAGTGGGGCAAAGGTACAGGATGACAGGCAGGCTCAGGGTCAAGGCAGGCAGAACGGTCAGAACCGGGAAACTAGAAAACAGGAGCAAGGAAACAGGTGGGAGCAGGGAAACAAAATGCTGGTAGGGATTCTATGAACAAAGTGAACTGGCAACAGACAAACAGAGAACACATGTATAAATACACAGGGGATAATGGTGAAGATGGGCGACACCTGGAGGGGGGTGGAGACAAGCACAAAGACGTGAAACAGAGCAGGGCGTGACACCGTATGTGTGAGTCAGTTTGTACGTACTATACTCGACTGTACTGTACTGAACCTCCCCTGCAGAGAGCCTCATTGGGAATAGATAAGTGTTCTTGGAAAGGTCATGGAACAAAGGTACCAAAGGAGGCTGGTGCAGGGAGGACATCTAAAAACAATGCCTGGAATGGAGTGAATGCAATGGTATCCAACACACATCCTCCCACGTTCCAGCCATTACTCTCTAGGCTATGTGGGACGCTAGCGTCCCATCTGGCCGACATCCAGTGAGATTGCAGAGCGCCAAATTCAAATACAGAAATACTCATTATAAAAATTCAGAAAACAAAACATATTTTACATAGGTTTAAAGATTAACTTCTTGTGAATCCAACCACGGTGTCAGATTTTTAAAATGCTTTACGGCGAAAGCATACCTTACGATTATTTGAGAACATAGCCCAGTTGACAAATTATTACAAACAGTTTTTGTTGCTCGTTTTCTTCAGTAATCCACAGGCTCAAACTCAGTCAAAACAGGCAGACGAAAAATCCAAATTGTATCCGTAAAGTTCATAGAAACATGTCAAACGATGTTTATATTCAATCCTCAGGTTGTTTTTAGCCTAAATTATCTATAATATTTCAACCGGACAATAACGTCATCAATATAAAAGGTAAACAAGAAATGCACTCTCTTGCACATGAAAAAGCTCTGTGACACTTCAGGGTCCACTCATTCAGACTGGTCTTACTCCCTCATTTATAAGAATACAAGCCTGAAACAATTTCTAAAGACTGATGCCATCTAGTGGAAGGCATAGGAACTGCAAATTGAGTCCTAAGTCAATGGATACTGTAATGGCATTGAATAGAAAACTACAAAACCAAAAAATGAATGGATTTTTCTCAGGTGTTCGCCTGCCAAATCAGTTCTGTTATACTCACAGACACTATTTTAACAGTTTTGGAAACTTTAGAGTGTTTTCTATCCAAATCTACCAGTTATATGCATATCATATCTTCTGGACCCGAGTAGCAGGCCATTTAATTTGGGCATGCTTTTCATCCAAAATTCCGAATGCTTCCCCCTACCCTAGAGAAGCCTGTGATGGGTACAGTCAGCCAGACATTCCCTTGTCCTCTCTGCCCTCTCCCCTCAGTGTACCACCGCCTACCTGCCACGCTTTGTTTGCTTTTCTGTCAGAGGCGCCACTCTTCTCAGAAACTTGTGCCTTTTAAGGGTACTGCAGTTCAGTGACTGAGATGGCATTGAGCAGGCCGGGTATGGCAGTGGAAGTTAGTGGAAAGGTGACAGAATGGGGGTTCTATTTGGCTGCATACGGTTTGGTATGGAGTAGCAGGCCAAGAAGAACCTGGAATAGACCCTCTTCCACAGAACAGATGAGTGGTGCTTTTTTCCCCAGGGTTGTGTACTAAACCTTGTTCTTCCTCCCATCCATTGAACAGGACCTGCCCCTTCCTCCAGCACCAGCAGTAGGTGACTTAGTGACTAGGAAGGTGTCGTCCTTATCTGAGCTGCTCCATGTCCACACCAACTTCCTACGAGGGAAGGTTTGCCTGCTGCTCACCAACGCACCTGCCTGTCAACAGAACAGCACTTGATTGGAGCTTTCCTCTGTGATTGGACCCGGATGACACGTCTGGCACTTTAGAGAGAGGATGAGGTGATTGGACGAAGTCTCTGAATGGCTTACCAGTATGGAATGTGTAGACAAGGTGATTGCTGACCGGACAAAAACTGGTGGATAAGTAAGTTCCCTGTGGGTGGAGTTGGTGAGAACATGAATGAGTGAGAGAGAAAAAAACGGAAGTTCTACAGCTCATTGACCTCACCAGTTCCTCATACTACCTAGCAGTACTGCCAAAGAGCTCTGATGCATGCAGTGGAATAAGCTACAGATGGAACACATCGTAGAAGATCATATATAAAGTCATAATTCCAAGAATTGTATATTATGTTCTATTTATACAGCTTGCATTAAACTTGTCTTAACCGTGTTTTTATATAAATCTCTATTTTCATATATGAGTGTGTCCCTTTTAGTCTTTGAACCATAGGTTTCTCATTGATGCTAAGGTTTAACATACTGAAGTCAGTGTTTGTGTGTTCATGTAATATCCTTGCTCAGTGCCGTTATAATTCAGACCACAGGTACACTTTGCTGCAAGACAATGTATTGATCACTTCTCACTTCTGCCCTCTGTCTGTCTGTACCCCTCCCTCCCTCCATGCCCACTCTCTCTACCTTTCTCTGGCTCACCCTGTCTTTGGGGTCAGAGCAGACATTGTATTTCACCACCAGGCAGCACATACAGCTCTTCCGGCCTGGCAGGTGGAGAATTGAAGATGAGAATGAGTTCAGTTCCTGGAGACAGTTCTGCACTCTGTTGCCCTCTGCTGGATAGACCGTGACATCATTGCCCTACTTAGACCCTGCATACACAAAGAACAGCTCTATGGCTATAAAAAGAAAAAGACATCATCAGGAAATCATCTCATATTTGTGCATATAGACCAAATGCTCACCCAAAACAAAAAACACACAAAAGAACACCAACCAAAGTATGTCAACGTGGGAAATTATTAATCAGATCAGCAACCACTCACAGATTATCGATTTAAATAATTAGATGTGTGTTCATAGACAATAACAGGGAGGCAAATGTGATAATTTGTTTAAGAATGTATTTTTAATGTTCTCCATTTCAGGTGCACAACATACAGTCTGTAATAGCCTCTATATGAAATAGAAATATTAACTTCATTCTTTAAACCCGTTCGTTATGCTTCCTTACAGTGTCTTAATCCTCCAGTAAGTGCTGATTTCAGACTAAATGAAAACAGAGACAAACAGGTGCAAACCTTTTTGGGCAACCCAGCGTGAACCTTGGAAAAGTAGAGATTTGCATCCTTGTAATGTTTCTTTGTAACATTGAGCCAAAGTCAGACTTTAGTGTCACTGTGTAAACTTGGTGAGAGTGTGCTTCCAGAGTCTGTTGGCTGCCATATCCCTGGTTTCCAAATTTCAGTCATATATATATATATATATATATATATATTTTTTTTTTTAGAAAAATACTGTATTTTTTCACTTTTCCTTTTTGGAAACATGGGCCTCTCAAATGGACAGCAAACAGGTGGGCTGATATTCCCAGAAAATGACTTAAACAGAGAGTGTGCATGGCAGACATTATAGTAAAGGATAGCAAAGCAACCACAACCATCAGAGTCTGAAACAAGACTAAAGAGTACAAAGGAGTTGACAACATACTGTACCTGTTCTAAGCTATGGGTAATACTGTATGTCATATCTCAGGACAGTGAGTGTCACTAACAAGTACCAACAGCACCGCCATCAAGATTAAAGTTTCCTAGTTCTGTAGGTTTGGGTTGAGCACAGTTTCAAACCATGGCTTTATCTCTACCACTCTCCATCAGTGCCTTCCGGTTTTCTTTCCTTCTGTCTCTCGCTCTTGATCACTCTCCTATTTTCTTTTTCTCTGTATCCCTATTCTATCTAAATCTGCTATTTATGCAGCTCTTATCTTTGGCCACTTAACGGATGCAGAAGGCTCATCTTAAATTAATCCAAACAAAATCTGTCTTCATGATTGATGTGGCAATTGACAATTGTGCAAGTAATGCCCACCTCCATCCAAAACCCCACACACATCCAGTATGTCCTTTCTACCCTAGAGAAACCTGAGCCGTATCCCCTTACCTACTGCTATTATGTTGAACTCAATCATGCTAGGATTTTAGATGTAGTTCACAGATCATTCCTGTATGTTAATAACTGTCTACATGTTCCCATAGCTTGTTGCACTTTGACCTTGAAAATCTAAGAAATGAAAGAGAATCAAACAACAACAACGGATCAGCCGTCTGAACTTGCACCTGTTGTCACAAAGGAAAGATTTCACCGTTCACTCATAAACCAAACCATAAACATAATATTTACAAATACCACTTTGTTCTCTTACACTTAAAAAAATGTACAGTTTGTTTTCGATGGTGTTTGTTTTGTTCTTTTTTCTGAGTCCCGGCCCCTGTGACAGATGCCAGTCTAACCCCAGTGTGATCATCATCATCCCAAAACAAGACAGGAAACAGAACAGGAAAAACATGGGGAACTCAATCCTGCCAGGTTTTTTTTTCTTTCTGTGTATATGTGAGTAATGTGTATCAAATGTTTTTTTTCTACTCGAGATTTAGAACGCATCCTCAGTGCATCGGAGACATATCAGGCTTCTTCTGAAGAGTCGTCTCTCCATCGTCGCTGTTGGTTTTGATGTCAAGGTTTTTCGTATTTTGTCTCGACATCTGTTCTGTAACAGTTTTTTTTTCATGAATGTCCAGAGTTCATTGTGTCCCTGTGTTCAGTTGTGCGGTTGAAAGATCTAAAACGTGCGTACAAGGCTTTTTTACCTTTGACCTACAGTATGTCAGTCAGTCTGTCTGAGCCCCCCTCATACCCCCTGCACTCCGCTTCCATCAGTCTTTCAGGGCGGCAGGTGCTTGTGGAACAGCCTCAGTGATAAGAAATGAAAAGAAATAAAGGACATATTTGTTGTCCTTGTTATAATCATAGTCAATATTCATCTCTTGAAAGGCTTTTTGAAGTATCTACAGAATAGAAGATAGTTTTCTTGTGCACGAAGTTCAGCTGACGTAAAAAACAAAAAGAAAGTACTTTAAGAAAAGAAAAAAAAAACAAGAAAAAAAACAAGGCCAAACCTGGAAATAAAAAGGAAAAATTCAAGATTTCCACTCTGATGCCCATCCTCCATTTAGAAAATAAAAATCATGCAGAAGATCCCAGACAAAAAAACAGTTATAAATCTTAATATTCTCTCATATTTTTTACATGGATATATTTAATATTTTCCCCCTTGAGTAGAGCCCAGCCAAGGTGCAACACTGAATGCAGTAAAAACAAAAATAAATTGCAAAAGATCAAAAAGAAAGATGACACGTCTGGCACTTTTTTGATTATGATAATTCCTTGTGTAAGATCAAGTCAGGATGGGCCTCTCCAGGTGGTCCATTGGACCCCATTGAAAGAAGAGCGTTATCACAGTACTTGGCACCAAGAATGCTGGTAAAAACGAGATATCAGGATCTCACCTTTTTCATTCATATCCTTACAATTTATCAATAATACATAATTTACATTTATGTGTTTGTATAAAAGACTCCAAAGAGGAGAAGTGATTTGCGCAAGAGAGAAATAGGATGAAAATGAAACTGGGAGGATTGTGTGAACGTTGTGATCAAGAGCTATAGGAACAGACATGGAGAGAAGTGAGTGGGAGGCAGAGAGAAGAAGAACAGTAATATTGTTTGAGAGAGAGAGGAAGATAGAGAGTGAGAGAGAGAAAGAGAGTGAAATACCCAGATTGTACAGACATATGAACAGGTTGGAAGATGTGTGATAGAGATGTGTTAGTTGGGTAATGATAGTCTTTGTCCCAGCAGCCCACAGCCTGAGTCAGACTGAGCCATGCATCCCAACAGTAGGGGGCGATAACACAGCCTCATGGGGAGATTGACAGAGAACAGAATGACACGGAGAAAGAGAAAAAAGCAACACAGAAAAAGAAGAGAGGATAACCCCAGTAAGAGAGAGAAGAAGGAGAGGACCAGTCTGTGTGGTGTTCATTTGTATCTCTGCTGATCCAGAGGTTATGCCTGGTCCTATACGCGGGTGGTGGAGTGTTGGTGTGGCAGGGCGTTGTTGCTGTGGCCGGGGGTGGGGGTGGTGGAGGGTGCCGGGGCGGGGGGGTAGGTGTTGAAGGGGTGGAGGGGCTGCATGCCGCTGATAGTGCTGGGCATCATGGTGATGGTGTTTGCCGTCATCAGCGGCACGTCCTCCGGTGCCCGCCGCAGCGCCAGCGTGTAGTCCGGCGGGCCCACCTGCGCCCGCAGCGGCTCCAGGTCGCCATGGAGACCGCGGGAAGGGAGGGGCGTGCCGATACCATGCTCCATCTCTACTCTCTGCTGCTTCATCTGCAGGGACATGAGCTCCTCCTCCTGGCTCAGTGCCAGGTCATTGTGGGACGGGGCACCCACCCCTCCCATGCCCAAGCCCATGGCGGTGCCCATGCCACGCTGGGGGGACAAGCGGCGGTGGCGTCTCTGCAGCAGCTCGTGGCGCTTGTCGCGTTTGTAGTAGAGCGCTGCGAAGGCCAGCACGTTGAGGAAGAGCAGCGAGGCGCCCACAGCCACAGTCACACTCAGCTCCGTGGAGTAGTCCCTTATCTCGTCGGGGAACGGGTTGCGGCGGGGCGGCTCGGAGGGGTCTGGCTCGGGTTCAGAGGGGTTGGTGGAGATGACGGGGTGGCGGGTAGAGCGTGCCCCAGGGGGGCCAGGCCGGTGGACGCGGGGACCTCCTCCTCCAGGTGGCAGCCGGGTGGTGATGGGGTTGATATCCTCATGCAGGGAGTGCAGGTGAGGCACCAGCTCCAGCCAGAAGGCCACCTTGTTGGCCCGGTAGTTGTCCCTGACGCGGGGCTTCAGGCCAATGTGGAGGTACTGCTTGTCCTTGGAGCTGAACTTGGTCCAGATGACCTCCTCAAAGCGGTTGGGCTTGGTGTGGATGAACTTAGTGTCCTGAGGGACAGGCAGGTTGGGATCCCTGATGGAAAAAAAGAGAACAAGAGAGAGAAGGAAGGAAGGAAAAAAGGAAGGAAAGAAAGATGAAAGATGATCAAAATAATTGAGCATGTACTGTATGCATCTGATAGAGCATGTTTCTAATTTGATATCTCAGTGCTGTGTCTAGGTCCTGTCTAGGTTCAGTACTGACCCGGTCTTGGCAAAGTTGGTCCAGTAGGTCATGACCACAGCACTGAGCATGACGTCATTCTTGGAGAAGTTACAGGGGAACAGGTCTGTGGCTCCCACCATGGGGACCCCAAACACGTAGGGCAGCTCATCCCCGTGGGCCGCGTCCGCCCACTCTGGCCGGGCCTCCGTCTGGCAGTGGTGGTGGAAGGTGTAGAAGTAGACAGGAGACTGGAACTCAGCGTGCAGCTTGGCTGTGGCCACAGCTGGCGCCACCCACTGGTGATCTGTGAACAGTGCCAGCAGGGTCTTCCTCCTCATGTCTATGTTGTCCCTGTCGGCCCAGTCTGTGTACATGAACTTTATGGTCTCCCTCAGGATGTCCTTACCTGGAGACAGACAGATGGGGTGAGAAACAGAGAGAGCAATAGAGAGATGAGAGAGAGAGAGAATGAGCAAGAGAGAGAGAGAGAGAGAGAGAGAATGAGCAAGAGAGAGAGAGAGAGAGAGAGAGAGAGAGAGAGAGAGAGAGAGAGAGAGAGAGAGAGAATGAGAGCAAGAGAGGGATTAGGGAGACAGAGAGAGTGTGGAGAGACAGAGAGGGGGAGACAAAGAGATGAGAGAGAGACAGAGAGAGGGGGAGAAGCAGAGAGAGGGAGGAGAGACAGAGAACGAGCAAGAGAGAGATTAGAGTGAGAGAAAGTGTAGAGACAGAGAATGAGAGCAAGAGAAAGATTAGAGAGACAGAGGGGGGAGAGACAGGTGGGGGGGCAGAGAATGAGAGCAGGGACTATCAAGAGAAAACTTCTAACAAACCAAAACCTGCAGAAGAAACACAGCGGAACCTAGAAATACAATCCAACACAGAACTGAGTGAGTAATATTCAGTCTGAAGCTACTTCTGAAGCCAAAAAGACCATCTCTAGGTAATTTTGTTATATAAAGTTAAGTAAATAAGTATACTAAGCTACCAAAATGCTAGGACAGAACAGACCTGGCAGCACCTTCAATTAGCACTGAGGTGTGAAGTCAGATGTGTGAAAGCTCTTGAACCCAACAATGGCAGGAGAGTTTCACAGCTCCCCCCACCCAAATTTAGCGACCTTTGAAGCCCCAATGGCTTATCCCTGTCCAGAGGTCATTACAATACAGTATAATGTATAATAAAAATAACACTGCAGGAATAAGTATAAAAAAAACCTCCTTAAGGACAATCCAGAAACATTATTTGCTGACTGCTACAAAGAGGGGAACGTAAGCAACTTCATTTCCCACACAGACCCTCCCCTGGCATGGCACAGTGCTGTAAGAGCACACTACCCCAACAGAGAGGGTATTGGCCCAGGGTGGAAACTCAGAATACTAGACATTGAGGAAATTGAAACAACATCTGTCAACGTGTACAAGTCTGGGACAGTAATGGTGCAGGGCATCCTCATGCAGGACTTTACGGGATAAAGAGCGAGCACAGCAGGAAAAGCTCTCCCTGTGATGACTCCCCATCCTGAGTGAGTCTGATCACACCTCTTCAAACTGTCCTGCAGACGAGGATAGTCACCCCCCCCCCCAGCACTGAACACACCCAGGTTCCACAACTGCACTGCTCCTCCATCATTGAGAGGGATGAATTCATAGAGCTGGAGAGAGACATGTTGGAGCTCAGAGAGCTAGTCCACACAATCCAGACAGAAAAACCCCACAAAACAGACAAGCACAACAAGACCCGGAGGGCAGAATGTGGCGATGGACGGCTGTCTGAGAGAGCTGGCTGCTCTACGGACTGATGTGAGATAACCTAAAGAGGCACACATGGCATTGAAGGACGAGGTCAGAAGGCTGAGGTGTGACAGAGAGCAGGACACTCCACCAGACAAGCCAGCAAGGCTGGGAGTGATTGAAAAAGCTTCTTCCACTCACCCCAGCACACAAGTGTTTATCTCCACCCTGCTACCACAAAAATACTTTCACCCTGCCACCATACAGCGGGTGAATGCAAGCATTTCGCAAGACTGCCTCAAAACCTAAATGTCTACCTGGTCCACCACTCCACCCTGGACTTTAACAGCCTTTAAGACCAGGTCCACCTCCACAAGGCAGCAATCCCAACTTTTTCCAGGACCCTGAAGGACGTCGGCACGCACCTGAAGGACGTCATCCTCAACCGTAGCCCCAACACCTCACACAGGAGCAACAGAGCAACGGACACCCCGCCCAGACCAGCAAGACACCCTCCCAGACCTGCAAGACCCCCTCCCGAAGGACCTGCACCAAGGGAACCCATGCCAAGAGGACCTACACCCACACCACAGCATCACCAGCCACACACCAACCAACTAAGACCACACCAAGCAGACCCTGGCCACACCCTATATTGGCCCCCCCATATCAGACCATTGCACACGCTTTTTCAGTTCTGCCCACACATTCTCTACAGGATTGACGTCAGGGCTTTGTGATGGCCACTCCAATACCTTGACTTTGTTGTCCTTAAGCCATTTTGCCACAACTTTGGAAGTATGCTTGGGGTCATTGTCCATTTGGAAGACCCATTTGCGACCAAGCTTTAACTTCCTGACTGATTTCGAGATGTATCCAATAGATCCACAAAATGTTCCTGCCTTATGATGCCATCTATTTTGTGAAGTGCACCAGTCCCTTCTGCAGCAAAGCACCCCCACAACATGATGCTGCCACCCCGTGCTTCACAGTTAGGATGGTGTTCTTCAGCTTGCAAGCCTGCTTTTCCTCCAAACATAACGGTGGTCATTATGGCCAAACAATTATATTTTTGTTTCATCAGACCAGAGGACATTTCTCCAAAAAGTACGATCTTTGTCCCCATGTGCAGTTGCAAACCGTAGTCTGGCTTTTTTATGGCGGTTTTTGAGCAGTGGCTTATTTCTCGCTGAGTGGCCTTTCAGGTTATGTTGATATAGGACTTGTTTTACTGTGGATATAGATACTTTTGTGCCTGTTTCCTCCAGCATCTTCACAATGTCCTTTGCTGTTGTTCTGGGATTGATTTGCACTTTTCACACCAAAGTATGTTCATCTCTAGAAGGCAGAACGCGTCTCCTTCCTGAGCGGTATGACGGCTGCGTGGTCCCATGGTGTTTATACTTGCCTAATATTGTTTGTACAGATGAACGTGGTACCTTCACAGGCTTGGGCCGGTTGCTGTGGGGGGTGCAGAGCTGTTGGCCATAGTTGGGGTAGCCAGGTGGAAAGCATGGCCAGCCGTAGAGAAATGCTTGTTGAAATTCTCAATTATCGTGGATTTATCAGTGGTGACAGTGGTTCCTTGTCTCAGTGCAGTGGGCAGCTGGGAGGAGGTACTGTTATTCTCCAAGGACTTTAGAGTGTCCCAAAACTTTTTGGAATTAGTGCTGCCGGATGCACATTTCTGTTTGAAAAAGCTAGCCTTTGTTTTCCTAACTGACTGTGTGTATTGGTTCCTGACTTCCCTGAAAAGTTGCATACCGTGGGGACTATTCGATGCTAGTGCAGTACGCCACATGGTGTTTTTACACTGGTCAAGGGCAGTCAAGTCTGGAGTGAACCAAGGGCTATATCTGTTCTCAGTTCTACATTTTTTGAAAGGGGCATACTTATTTAAGATGGTGAGGAAATTACTTTAAAAGAACGACCAGGCATCCTCTACTGACGGGATGAGGTCAATATCCTTCCAGGATACACGGGCCAGGTCAATTAGAAAGGCCTGCTCACAGAAGTGTTTTAGGGAACTATGGTGAATCACTAAAACAATACAGAAATACACTACGGAAAAATAAGGAACAGCACGTCAAAAATCAGCTCAATGTAATTGAAGAATCCATATTCTCTAACCACTTCTGGGATATTGGAAAACTCTAAACAAACAACATGAATCTATCCAAAACGGAGATGTATGGATAAATCACTCCAATCTTTTGGGCTCTATAACAAAGAACAAACAGCAAAAACAAATACGTGATCAAATACAAATCTTAGAATCAATTATTAAAGACTACCAGAACCCACTGGATTCTCCAATTACATTAAATGAACTACAGGACAAAATACAAACCCTCCAACCCAAAAAGGCCTGTGGGATTGAAGGTATCCTAAATGAAATGATAAAATACACAGACCACAATTTTAAATGGACTGTACTTAAACTCTTTAACATCATCCTCAGCTCTGGCATCTTCCCCAATATTTGGAACCAAGGACTGATCACCCCAATCCACAAGTGGAGAAAAATTTGACCCCAATAACTCCCGGGGGATATGCAACAACATCAACCATTTGAAAATCCTCTGCATTATCATTAACAGCAGACAAACATTTCCTCAGTGAAAACAATGTACTGAGCAAATGTCAAATTGGCTTTTTACCAAATTAACGTACGACAGACCACGTATTTACCCTGCGCACCGTAATTGACAAACAAAAAATTCTAAACAAAGGCAAAGTCTTGTCATGCTTTGCTGATTTAAAAAAAAAAAGGTTTCCACTCAATTTGGCATGAGGGTCTGCTATACAAATTGATGGAAAGTGGTGTTGGGGGAAAAACATATGACATAAAATCCATGTACACAAATAACAAGTGTGCAGTTAAAATTGAAAAAAAACAAACATACACATTTCTTTCCACAGGGCCGGGGGTGAGACAGGGATGTAGCTTAAGCCCCACCCTCTTCAACATATATATCAATGAATTGGCGAGGGAACTTGAACAATCTGCAGCACCCAGCCTCACCCTACTAGAATCTGAAATCAAATGTCTACTGTTTGCTGAAAATCTGGTGCTTCGGTCCCCAACCAAGGAGGAACCACAGAGGCACCTAGATCTTCTGCACAGATTCGGTCAGACTTGGGACAAAAATAATGGTGTTCCAAAAAGGTCCAGTTGCCAGGACCACGAATCCAAATTCCACCTAGACACTATTGCCCTAGAGCACACAAAAAACAATACATACCTCAGCCTCAACATCAGTGCCACAGGCACAGTGGGGCAAAAAAGTATTTAGTCAGCCACCAATTGTGCAAGTTCTCCCACTTAAAAAGATGAGAGAGGCCTGTAATTTTCATCATAGGTACACTTCAACTATGACAGACAAAATGAGAAAAAAAATCACATTGTAGGATTTTTAATGAATTTATTTGCAAATTATGGTGGAAAATAAGTATTTGGTCAATAACAAAAGTTTCTCAATACTTTGTTATATACCCTTTGTTGGCAATGACAGAGGTCAAACGTTTTCTGTAAGTCTTCAAAAGGGTTTCACACACTGTTGCTGGTATTTTGGCCCATTCCTCCATGCAGATCTCCTCTAGAGCAGTGATGTTTTGGGGCTGTTGCTGGGCAACACGGACTTTCAACTCCCTCCAAAGATTTTCTATGGGGTTGAGATCTGGAGACTGGCTAGGCCACTCCAGGACCTTGAAATGCTTCTTACGAAGCCACTCCTTCGTTGCCCGGGCGGTGTGTTTGGGATCATTGTCATGCTGAAAGACCCAGCAACGTTTCATCTTCAATGCCCTTGCTGATGGAAGGAGGTTTTCACTCAAAATCTCACGATACATGGCCCCATTCATTCTTTCCTTATCAGTCGTCCTGGTCCTGGTCCCTTCTATTTTGGTTTCATCTGACCATATGACATTCTCCCAATCTTCTTCTGGATCATCCAAATGCTCTCTAGCAAACTTCAGATGGGCCTGGACATGTACTGGCTTAAGCAAGGGGACACGTCTGGCACTGCAGGATTTGAGTCCCTGGCGGCGTAGTGTGTTACTGATGGTAGGCTTTGTTACTTTGGTCCCAGCTCTCTGCAGGTCATTCACTAGGTCCCCCCGTGTGGTTTTGGGATTTTTGCTCACTGTTCTTGTGATCATTTTGACCCCACGGGGTGAGATCTTTGCCTTGAGCCCCAGATCGAGGGAGATTATCAGTGGTCTTGTATGTCTTCCATTTCCTAATAATTGCTCCCACAGTTGATTTCTTCAAACCAAGCTGCTCACTTATTGCAGATTCAGTCTTCCCAGCCTGGTGCAGGTCTACAATGTTGTTTCTGGTGTCCTTTGACAGCTCTTTGGTCTTGGCCATAGTGGAGTTTGGAGTGTGACTGTTTGAGGTTGTGGACAGGTGTCTTTTATACTGATAACAAGTTCAAACAGGTGCCATTAATACAGGTAACGAGTGGAGGACAGAGGAGCCTCTTAAAGAAGAAGTTAGAGGTCTGTGAGAGCCAGAAATCTTGCTTGTTTGTAGGTGACCAAATACTTATTTTCCACCATAATTTGCAAATAAATTCATTAAAAATCCTACAATGTGATTTCCTTTTTCTCATTTTGTCTGTCACAATTGGTGGTTGACTAAATACTTTTTTGCCCCACTGTAACTTCCACAAAGCTGTGAACAATCTGAGAGACAAGGCAAGAAGGGCCTCCTATGCCATCAAAAGGAACATGAAATTCGACATACCAATTAGGATCTGGCAAAAAATACTTGAATCAGTTATAGAACCCATTGCCCTTTATGGTTGTGAGGTTTGGGGTCTGCTCATCAACCAAGAATTCACAAAATGGGAAAAACACCAAATTGAGACACTGCATGAAAAATTCTGCAAAAATATCCTCAGTAAAACGTAAAATACCAAATAATGCATGCAGAGCATAATTAGGCCGATATTCACTAATTATCAAAATTGAGAAAGGAGCCGTTAAACTCTACTACCACCTAAAAGGAAGTGATTTCCAAACCTTCCAAAACAAAGCCATCACCTACAGAGAAATGGACCTGGAGAAGAGACCCCTAAGCAAGCTGGTCCTGGGGCTCTGTTCACAAACATAAACAGACCCCACAGAGCCCCAGGACAGCAACACAATTAGACCCAACTAAATCATGAGAAAACAAAAAGATAATTACTTGACACATTGGAAAGAATTTACAAAGAAACTGAGCAAACGAAAATGCTATTTGGCCCTAAACAGAGAGTACACAGTGGAAGAATACCTGACCACTGTGACTGACCCAAAATGAAGGAAATCTTTGACTATGTACAGACTCAGTGAGCATAGTGTTGCTACTGAGAAAGGCTGCCGTGCACACTGTGCACAAAATGAGGTGGAAACTGAGCTGCACTTCCTAACCTCCTGCCAAATGTATGACCATACTAGAGACACATATTTCCCTCAGATTACACAGACCCACAAAGAATCGAAAACAAATCCAATTTTCATAAACTCCCATATCTATTGGGTGAAATACCACAGTGTGCCATCACAGCAGCAAGATTTGTGACCTGTTGCCACAAGAAAAGGGCAACCAGTGAAGAACAAACACCTTTGTAATTACAACCTATATTTCTGTTAATATATTTTCCATTTTGTACTTCAACTATTTGCATGTCATTACAACATCATATATTATTTTGGAACTTTTGTGAGTGTAATGTTACTGTTTATTATCTATTTAACTTGCTTTGGCAATGTAAACATATGTTTCCCATGCCAATAAAGCCCCTTAAATGGAGAGAGAGAGAGAGAGAGAGAGAGAGAGAGAGAGAGAGAGAGAGAGAGAGAGAGAGAGAGAGAGAGAGAGAGAGAGAAAGAGAGAAAGAGAGAGGAGACATAGAATCAGAGCAATAGATAGATTAGAGAGAGAGAGAGAGAGAGAGACAGAGTGAGAGGGGGGAGACAGAGAATGAGAGCAAGAGATAGATTAGAGAGTAACAAAAGATGGGGAGGTTAAGGAACAGAGAGCCCTTGAATAACCACCAATGAAATACTAAAGCATTGCAAAATAAAATATTTATCTATTATTAATAACATACATGGGTAAGTGGAGCATTACTTCTGCTCCTGTGGGGGCGACAAATATGTTTGTGTGTATGAGAACATTTATAACAAACTCTCACCCTCAGGGTATCCATACAGGTTGTCCACAAAGTTGGAGATGGTGTAGTCAAAAGAGGCTGCAGAGATCCCATCATCCCCCTCACTGTCATCCACAAATTTCAGCCCTTCTCCCTGGTTCACTCCCAGCAGGATGTCATAGTTCAGGAACTCCCCCTGGTGGCAGCACACACACACACAGCATCACAGAACATGGAGGTAGAAAAAGACACTGCGATAGAAACAGTAATAGCAGACGTTGCATAAAAATGCCAAATACATAAAAGACTGTGAGAAAGACAGATAGAAATACAGTTAAGAATAATTGAAAGACAGAATAGACATGTTGTTTTGGAGCTAGAGGCTGAGTCCGACCTGTTGCATGAGAATCTCAGGGTCGTCGGGCACCACGTCTCCATCCACCACTGGGCCGAAGGCGATATGATATCTGGCCGGCTGGATGTCCTGGTCCACCAGCTCCCTGAAGGTTTTCCTCCTCAGACACTCCACCAGGTCGCCTGTGTCCCCGTAGCTGCAGCCTACCTTCTTAGCCAGGATCTGGGTGTACATGAGGGGTCGGTAGTTGACCGACCAGCTGGAGATGGCTGAGCCACTCTGGGCTATGGCTCTCTGGAACAGACCTGGGGGTCACAATAGGGTCAGAGGACTCAGATCCCTGAGTGTATAATAGATACAGGGCACTGTACTGTCTGTATCTAGAGAAAGTATCACTCTCTCCATTTACGCTGTCTTTTCATCCCTCTGACACACTCACTAGCTTCTCACGAGGCCTTCAAGGCACTACAGAGAGAGTGCTTTAATGATGCATGCATCAGAGGAGGAGCCGTGGCACCGTGAAGTATTACATATGGAGGGAGCACTGGTCCAGATATGCTGCCTCTCACCCCAGCCCCACTAAATCACTGTAAACATTAGGCTTGCCAAATCCACTGGTTCTCTCACATCACATACGGAGGCAGGCCGGCACACAAAATGGCGACAGGCCGGCACACAGCTGTGTTGGTGTTTCCACTGACTGGTGGCTGTGTTGAATGGAGAGAGGGAAAGGGAGAGGGAGAGGGAGAGGGAGAGGGAGAGGGAGAGGGAGAGGGAGAGGGAGAGCGCGGGTAGAGAGAGGAGAGTACTGCTGCACTGTTATGTAAAGTGCCTTGTTGTCCCCCTGTTTTCATCTGCAGATTCTGTCATTAATAATTAAGACCCCCTTCGCCCCATTCCATCCCCCATCCTCTGCATGTGCCACCTCCCCCGCTCCTCTCCCTGTGAAATCAATTAAGACTCGTCTCAGCTGCAGCTCAAGTTCTGTGCTCAGCTCTGCTCTCTCCTACTCACAGACAGACACATCCATATTGACAGGCCTCGTTATAGTGCTCTCTCTCTCTCACAGACAGACAGACACACACACATATCCATATTAACTCAGTCCAAAGTGCTCACTCATACACCAGTCACTTTCTCATATACACAAACGGAGATTCATATTCTACACCGTAGAATCTACAATTAGATTTTCTATACCGAAGTCAAATTAATTATGTTGTCATTTGCATATTGATCTGATTCAACAAACCTATTCTATATGTGGCTCAATCTCAGATAGTCCTATCCATATTGGCCTAAAGTTCTATCCCATAATACTCTACCTACCTCATTGATATTCATACATTATCCTAGGGTTCAATGACATACTACCTTGTTACTCAGTTAGACACTATGGAACTGAGGCAAGAGAAACATTTGTCTTTAAAGGCCCGGTGCAGTCAAAATTCAGTTTTCCTATGTTTTGTATCACATTGTACAACAGCTGATGAAACTAACACTATATAAGTGTAAAGAAAATTGAGCAGTGTTATTTCCCAATAGTTTTTGGTTGAAAATACAATCTACATAGGACCTTCTAATCAGCCTGTTCGCATGGGCGAGAGTTTTGGCTTGCCTCGTGACATCAGGTGGTCAATTGGTTAATAGACCGATAACAAAGAGAGATCCAAACCATACTGCCCATAACAGCTAGTTTTCAGTTAACCTCCCCATTCAGTCCACTCCCAGACAAAACATTTTTTTCTGAAAAAGCCATTTTTGCCAATTTAAAAGGAAAACTATTATAGTAAGGTACTGCATTGTTACCCAGAAATGATATGATATCGATATAAAAAAATGGCTGCATTGGGCCTTTAAATACACCTCTCTGGGTTTCCATTTTTAACACATACCTGAATGGTAGGTAAAACATGTTGAATAGTGCTATCGTGTTGATGATTGAAATGGTAATATGATGATTATGATGGCAGGAATACTGGGGATTGTTGTCGTAGATGATGATATTGCTGTTATTGTAGATGACTGTTAATTTATTTACTTGTTTTTTCTTTAACCTTTATTTAACTAGACAAGTCACTTAAGAACAAATTCTTACTCACCCCGGCCAAACCCGGGCAACGCTGGGCCAATTATGTGCCGCCCTATAGGACTCCCAACCATGGCCGGATGTGCTACAGCCTGGATTCAAACCAGGGACTGTAGTGAAGCCTCTTGCACTGAGATTCAGTGCCTTAGATCGCTGTGCCACTCGGGAGCCCAAAATGACATTAAAAAAAATGTTTACATTTTTTTCCTCCCCAATTTCGTGAAATTAGTTGGTAGTTACAGTCTTGTCCCATAGCTGCAACTCCCGTACGCAGTGGCGGATATAGGTATAGGCGACATGGGCACGGGGAGCCCGCACAAAAAAAGTTGGAATGGTGACATTTGCACGATCGGTTTTCTATTGCTCATTTGCACTTCTTGTCAATGATATCATGTCACCGTGTGGGATTGTAGGTCAATTAACCTTGTCGGGGTGTGCGCCCTGATTCTACTTTGTGAGCTAGGCAGGCTACTGCCTGGGAAGGTCTCCCACTCAGAAGTACGAGATGGGGAGAGGGCGGGGGTAGGTTAACCTCAGGTCTCCCCACTGGAAGCCAGAGGTAGGGGGAGCGGGGAAATCTATCAAATAGCGCACCTCTAATTTTGTACAGTATAATGAAATTAGTCAAATCAGTCACACTATGAAATGCTACCAACTAAACCACAATTCATTCATAACACTGTGAATATATAGTTTGGTTTGTGCGAAATTAAGAATAATATACAACCAGTCTGCACACCACCAAGGTGAATGGGTTTAGTCTTGACTCTTGGTTGACAGTGTTGGGGGATGAGTAATGTATTGATGCTTGAGTGCAGGGAGAGGCGAAGGTCGAGAGCTGTGCGTTCTCCGATACACAACCCCGCCAAGCCGCACTGCTTCTTGACACAATGCTTACTTAACCCGGAAGCCAGCCACATCAATGTGTCGGAGGAAACACCATACACCTGGCGACCGTGTCAGCGTGCATTACGCCCAGCCCACTACAAGAGTCGCTAGAGCGTGACGGGACAAGAACATCCCTGCCAGCCAAACCCTCCCCTAACCCGGACGACGCTGGGCCAATTGTGCGCCGCCTCATGGGTCTCCTGGTTGCCTGGGATCAAACCAGGATCTGTAGTGACGCAGCTAGCACCTCTGCGCCACTCGAGAGGCCCCTGACTATCATGTTTGATGATGTTGGCGATGATGATCACTAAAATGATGATGACTGTTCCCAGATAGCACATTTGGTTCTTTGGAAGTTGTGGGAACGTATGTTTTTGGTTTCACATCGGCTGTGGGAACGAACCTATATGCTTCCTGACCAGAAAAACGTAATTAAAAAAAAAAAGTTCTGAGAATAGAAGTGAAAATGTGTCAGTTTTGGGTTGCAGGGAGGTTCTGAGAATGTTTTACTCTAGTTCCTTGAATGTTTTCCTAGAAGGTTTTATTAATGCTCTGAGAACAGAAATGATAGGTTATTTGATGGTTTTTTAATAAGTTCCTTAAAACTTTCACTGAACGTTTTCAATAAGACTTTGAATAGCACTGCTAGCTTATTTTGGGTTCACTTTTTTGAACTCCAGGACACACGGAAATTCATTTCCTATAATACTCTGTTCTCTATTCATGGAATTAGTGTGCATGGCCAACACACCTGAGAACATTTAACAAGATCGAGGATAGAGAGTTTTGTTGATGCTGAGTATGGAATGTAAATGTTTTTAACATTACTAAAGTTCTCTTGTTTTTTTTGGAACGTTATCTTAACATGCTTTTTAACTAATACTCTTGGAATGTTCTATGAACGTTACTAAAGTTTCATGTTTAAAAAAAAAAGTTTTCTTAATGTTCTTGGAACAATTTGAGAACATGACCATAAATAGAACCATGAGGAAACCTGTAGGAAACGTTATGCTGAAGTACTGAAATTCCCACAGAAGAAAGTTTCTTAACGTTCTCTGAACTATTTGAGAACATTCCCAATGTCAAACCAGTTGGAGAACCTTCCTAGAACATTACCAAAATGTTAATGAAATGTAACCATGTTTGAACTTTTAGGAAACATTCTGTAAAAGTAATGAAAGAAGAAAATAATGTTTTTTTTGTCAAGTTCCTTAATTGTGCTGAGAATGTTCCAAAGCCAAGCAGCTATTCTGCACCATTCCCAAAAGGTTGTGGGAAGGTTGTATGCAAAATAACCATAGGACAACTACACGCTCACCAGGCTCTAAGAAACATATGGTTCTCAGAACATTATATGCTATTACAGGGTTCTACAACCCTGTTCCTGGAGAGCTACCGTTCTGAACAGGGTTGGAGTGAAAACATAGAGGAGGGTAGCTCTTCGTGAACAGGGTTGGAGTGGAGTGAAAATGTAGAGTAGGGTAGCTCTCCATGAACAGGGTTAGAGAGCCCTGTGCTAGTGTTACGGTGTTGCTTCCGTCCCTCTCCTCGCCCCAAAGTGGGCTCCAACCAGGGACCCAACGAACACATCAACAACTACATCCCACGAAGCATCGTTACCTATCGCTCCACAGAAGTCGCGGTCCTTGCAGTGCAAGGGAAACAATTACTTCAAGGTCTCTGAGTGACGTCACCGATTGAAATCCCACTAGCGCGCACTGCTAACTAGCAAGCCATTTCACACCGGCTACACTAGCTGGGTTATGAATATGACGACAGGTCCTTACCCTCGGAGTGGTGGGAGAGAATGAGCAGATTGACACAGGAGGCTCCAGCCCCGGAGCCAAAGATGGTGATCCTCTCTGGGTCTCCTCCAAAGTGGCCAATGTTCTCATTGAGCCAGCGCAGAGCCTGGATCTGGTCCAACAGACCATAGTTCCCCTTGGCTGACTGGTCCCCGGTACTCAGAAACCCTGCAGGACAGAGAGGGGTGCATGGAGGGAGGAATTGAAGGTAGACGGATGGTATTTGAGTGGAGAGGCAGCACAATGGAAAGACAGAGAAGGGAAGAGTGATTTGAGGAGTGAGAGGGGTACACAAGGATGATAAGATGACAGAGAGGAAATATTGATGAGAGGAAAGTGACCAGAATGAGAAAGAGGAATACATGAAAAGGCATGGAGAGAAAGAGGATGAGGGTTGGTTGAAGAAGAGGGAGAGAAGAGGGAGAGAAGAAAATATGATTATGTTTTGCATCTTTTTATGTCCTCCACAAGCAAAGATGGCCGCAGCGTCAAGTGACAGTGGCCTGGGTGTTTACGAGGCTGCAGCTCGTTAGCAGCCTCAAGTGCTTTAACAGAAACTTTGGCAAATTAGTCAAGCACTGTATTATCTGATAAAGGCAATGGCACTCATTTTTAATACCTATGTCGTTAAATGAACGCAGCAAAGAGAGCTCGTTAGGAAAGAGGAGAGGCACTGTAAACACACTCATAGACACGCACACACACACACACACACACACACACACACTGGCAAAAACAGAATAAATAAAAACCATCTAAAATGTGTTATAACGTCATTATCTGTGTTGAACAGCTAATGGGTGTTGCTGGTGTTTTCAAATGTACATAAATCTGGCCATATATTACCTATTACTCGTTACCTTACAGTATTACTTTGTGTGGAAAGCACACATCATATTACTAGTTACATTACTTTGCGTTACTTTCATGAAAACAATCTCAAAATCTTACCGTTTGTTTGACTGACTGAGGGAGCAAGGCGAGCCATGCGCTCTCTAAATAAGATAGGCTACTTACTAATTCAGGTTTGATCACTAGTTCCTCCTTTCATCTGTGGCGCTGCTTTGCTGTGCTGGTCTACAAGTGCTGCACTATATATGGGCTGCTTAATTAGCTGTATATTCTGTAAGGCAAAAATCTGTTAATTCAAAATCTTTCTCTCGAACCGCCATTTCCGGTTCTGGACTGCACGTACATGGACCCATAAAGACGTATAGAGGGCACACTTGTCACTAGAAGGAAAAGCCCTCTATAGGCTTTGCGATCACAGAAGTGTTCAATGGCAAAGATCAGAGGAGCGCCCTTTATACATTTCTATGGACAGCAGCAGTCTTGACATTTCTCCAAACAGCCTTTCTTCGCTTGCTCGAGAACTCAATTGGAAACAAGTCGAGATGGATTTGATTTGATTTGAAACACACACCCGACTGTTTGACTAAGTAACAATAATAATATATTACCCAGTATTAACCAATTAGAAAAAGTACAGCGTTATTTTACTCTGTTACTCGTAAAAGTAATTTGATTACGTAACGCATTACCCCAACACTGCTCAATTCAAATTTCAGCAATCTTCAAGTTATAGATTTGGAATTGAATTGGAAAAAGACTGTTTGGACTTTGTGGAATTGAAATTGAATTGGAATTGTAAAATTATTTAATCTTTGTAATTTAATTGAAATTCAATATTTCTACATTCCCCAGTTAATGGAATTACTGCACTTAATATCAATAATTGACTGCAAGATTTGTTATAAATGATTTCAACTTGTATTTCTATATTCCCAGTATAGCTAGACTGTCTGAACTGTTGGGGATAATATTCAATTGGGAATTGAATTATTGGAATTTACCTAACATTGGAATTGACAGGAATGGAATTATCTCTGAATTTAAAGACTGGCCCGGAATTTGAATTAAATTAAATGGAATTTATAGGGAGAAGGAATGGACTTTGAATTCAATTTGTGGAATTAACCCCAACCCTGCTGGGAGCAGAGCATCACTCTGTTATCTGTGGGTCTGAGGCCTAGCTACTGCTTTACGATACAGAGACACACTCATCTGTCTCACTCGCCTGCCTGCCTGCCTGCCTGCCTGCCTGCCTGCCTGCCTGCCTGCCTGCCTGCCTGCCTGCCATTTATCTGTTGGTTAATTGGTGGTTTGAACTTAATAGTTACTGCATGGGTGGATTGCAAACAATGCCAGCCGTGATTAATACCTGTGGTACTGATATGCTACAACTGTACGAGAAGTGGAACACGACAAAGCCACTACATGTCAACTGACGTGTTAGACATGACTTCATGAAAATGGAAATGATGTGAAGGGCATTCTGTGAATGGTGATTATACATGTTTTTCTGAGGAGTTGTATCTCCAGTGTTTTATATTATTCTGTGCATAATGACCTTCACAGGCAGATTAAATGGATCATGATGTGTCAGTAACAGAATCCTTGCTAAGAGTGTTGTGTAATTGATTGTCCTTGAAAAGAGAATGCCATCCTGGCTCCATGGTTCCACACCATGTAGGTCAAGGCAAACACCCCTCCAGGAGGTGCATTACAAGGGACTAAGAGGGAAACAATGTTGAAACCCTTTCATGGCTTCAGGAGAGGGTTTTGTATTCTCTGTAGATGGTAGCCCCATTTCTAAAGAGCAAAGGGCAGAGAGGGAGGACTGGGGAGAGGCCTGGGGAGAGGCCTGGGGAGAGGCCTGGGGAGAGGTCTGGGGAGAGGCCTGGGGAGAGGCCTGGGGAGAGGCCTGGGGAGAGGTCTGGGGAGAGGCCTGGGGAGAGGCCTGGGGAGAGGTTTGGGGAGAGGCCTGGGGAGAGGCCTGGGGAGAGGTTTGGGGAGAGGCCTGGGGAGAGGCCTGGGGAGAGGTTTGGGGAGAGGCCTGGGGAGAGGCCTGTGGAGAGGCCTGGGGAGAGGCCTGGGGAGAGGCCTGGGGAGAGGTCTGGGGAAAGACAGAGGGACAGAGACATAGGCCATGCAGCCATTCACTCATCCACTGCTGCTTAACTACCCCCAGTGGCACAGTCAAAGAAAAGAGACCAAAATAGGACTGAAAACAACAGCAATCTGACCTCTAAACCCTGAGCTTTGAGCGAGAGAGTGAGAAAGAGGAGGGAAAGAGAAAGAGAGAATGAGAGAGAGCAAAAGAGTCAGGAGAGAGAGAGCTAGAGAGTCAGGAGAGAGAGAGCTAGAGAGTCAGGAGAGAGAGAGCTAGAGAGTCAGGAGAGAGAGAGCTAGAGAGCGAGAGGAAGGGATTAAACAGATCAAGATGTACAGGGACATCAAGATAAAGATCTAGATTAGTGAGTTCACTCACTGGGCGGTCCTCATCCACTGGCCTCACTAAATGGTCACCCGGTGATTGGACAGTTGATAGAGTGATGACAGAGTGGTGTCTCAGTGTGATAATGGTTTGGATCATGGTGGTTAGGGGCAGGGTCTCAGTGACCTTACGACCTCTGAACTGTGACCCGTACTACTGGCTAGAGCCAGAGGCGTGAAGATGTGTCCTATCTCATAGCAGCTGTGGTGAGCTGTCTGCCTGCCTCTGTTGCCTGGCAACCAGCCAGAACTACAGTCACAGAGATCTGGGCACACTCTGGCACGACACACATACACAGACTTAAAGTCAGACACACTCGCATGCTCACATGACCTCTTCCCCATTCTATTTGATAGGATAGGAGGGAGAGGGGAAATATTTAAGATAAATCAGACAGGTTTTTTCAGTCTTTTCCTCTTTCAATCAATTCAATTCAATTTGCTTTATTGGCATGACGTAACAATGTACAATATTGCCAAAGCTTACTTAAATCAATCTCTCGCTCAGTCTTTTTCTCCAATCTCTCTCTCAATCTCTCTTGTCTTTTTCTCTTTCAATCTCTCTCTCTCAATCTCTCTGTCTCTCTGTCTCTGTCTAGAATAGCATTCTAGTTTGCTCAGTTTTTTGGTTAATTCTTTCTAATGTGTCAAGTAATTATCTTTTTGTTCTCTCTCTCTCTCTCGCTCAATAAGTTTTCTTTTCGATACTTTTCCTGTCTGCTGAGTTGGGCCTCGTGCTTCCTTTAGCGCTGAGAGCAGCAGATTACAAGGCCGAACTCATGCATATTCTACACTCGCTTTAGGTAACGGCCAAGGAAATGTGAAGAGAGTCTTCAACCTCGGAGAGAGAGAGGAGGAGGGATATGGTGGAGAGAAATAAATGAATGGGAGGATAAAGTGCACTAGATTGAGGGTTATTTGAGCTCTCTGTAAGCATCCACCAGACAGCTGTTCATGGAACACCGCCCCTCCTGCCTCTGGAACCGTAGCAATACAATATCACACCGATATTTAGGACTGTTCTTTACAATATTTACAACAATGGGAGTAATCAGTGTAATATTGTGAAAGATTGATATTTCATCACGGGAGACGGTGAAAAAACATGATCATTAATTCATTGTAGCTGCATATATTTATTGTAATGGACACCTTGATAATCATACAGACCTTGTATGTGGGGGATTGAACCTTTGTATTTGAGATGAATTCTGTGTTCTAATCATGAATTATGAGCTATGAGTAACACACACGTTCTCTCTCTCTCTACTTCTCTCTACCTCTCTCTCTCTACCTCTCTCTCTACCTCTCTCTCCTCTCTCTCTCTCTCTCTCTCTCTCTCTACCTCTCTACTTCTCTCCCTACCTCTCTCCCTACCTCTCTCTCTAACTCTCTCCCTACCTCTCTCTCTTTCTCTCTACCACTGTCTCTCTCTCTCTCTCTCTCTAACTCTCTCTCTAACTCTCTCTCCATACCTCTCTCCCTACCTCTCTCTCTAACTCACTCCCTACATCTCTCTCTCTCTCTCTCTCTCTCTCTCCCTCTACCTCTCTCTACCTCTCTCTACCTCTCTCTCTATCTACCCCTCTCCCTCTCTCTCCCTACCTCTCTCTCTAACTCTCTCCCTACCTCTCTCTCTCTATCTACCCCTCTCCCTCTCTCTCCCTACCTCTCTCTCTAACTCTCTCCCTACCTCTCTCTCTCTCTCTCTCTAATTCTCTCCCTACCTCTCTCCCTACCTCTCTCTCTAACTCTCTCCCTACCTCTCTCTCTCTCTCTCTCTCTCTCTCTCTCTCTCTACCTCTCTCTCTAACTCTCTCTCTAACTCTCTCCCTACCTCTCTCTCTAACTCTCTCCCTACCTCTCTCCCTACCTCTCTCTCTAACTCTCTCCCTACCTCTCTCTCTCTCTCTCTCTCTCTACCTCTCTCTAACTCTCTCTCTAACTCTCTCTCTAACTTCCTCCCTACCTCTCTCTCTACCTCTCTCCCTACCTCTCTCTCTAACTCTCTCCCTACCTCTCTCTCTAACTCTCTCTCTAACTCTCTCTCGACCTCTCTCTCTACCTCTCTCTCTAACTCTCTCTCTAACTCTCTCTCGACCTCTCTCTCTACCTCTCTCTCTAACTCTCTCCCTACCTCTCTCCCTACCTCTCTCTCTAACTCCCTCCCTACCTCTCTCTCTACCTCTCTCTCTACCTCTCTCTCTACCTCTCTCTCTAACTCTCTCTCTACCTGAACAGGTGACTGGTGGAGCAGTTGGCTGAGTGGAGTCAGTGCTGTGAGAGCCAATTAGGACTAATGATATTGTTGGGATGTGTTTTTCTCCACTACAGTGGCTCAGTAAAAGCTTGTTCTATTCACTGATCCAAGGTGAGTGTGAGTGTGTGTGTGTGTGTGTGTGTGTGTGTGTGTGTGTGTGTGTGTGTGTGTGTGTGTCCAGCCACTCAGGTGTGTAGAGTCAGAGTATAGGAGATAGCTAGCCTGCTGTGTGAGTGAACAGGCCCCTACAGACCTAGAGTCTCAGACAGGAACAGGACAATTATCAGGAAGTCACTGAACAAACACATCTATGAATACATGACTAGGTGAATAGAGAGCTATACCCAGAGAGGAGAGGAGGAGAGGAAGAAGGGTGGTATGGAATGAAAAGAGGGCCAAAAAGCAAAGAAAAGGGGGATATGAAAGGCGATGGATACAAGGAAAGCATTACTGTAGATTTAGTAAATTATTCAAATGAGCCTTGCAAGATGGAGAGTAATGAACAGATGGGATGAAGACAGAGACAGGGATGTTACACTTCTACAAAAACATTAATCAAATTCAATCACATTTATTTTTACATCAGCAGTTGTCACAAAGTCTACCCACATGTATGTAGAAGCACAGTGGAAAAGCTCCCTAGAAAGGCAGGTACATAGGAAGAAACCTAGAGAGGAACCAGGCTTGGGGCATTGGCGGTTCTAGCTTGTATGGTTCCCTGCGGAACCCCCCCCCCCAAAAAAAGAACCATTCTGCACTAACTGTAATATTTTGTCAGACATTTAGAACTTCACAAATAAATAATCATAACATTTAAAACTATATAAATATAAAAATACAGTATATACAAAAATAAGACTTACTTATTTTCGATATCTATTAAAGACAAATAGAAAAACATTTGTTGAATGTTGATCTGGCACTCAAGCATCAATACATTACCCATCCCCCAACACTGTCAACCAAGAGTCAATACTACATTACTCATCCCCAACACTGTCAACCAAGAGTCAAGACTAAACCAATTCACCTTGGTGGTGTGCAGACTGGTTGTATATTGTTCTTAACCATTTCACACAAACCAGAAAAAAATGCAACAATATGTCTGTGAAACTATATATTCACAGTACTATGAATGAATTGTGGTTTACTTGGTAGCATTTCGTTGTGTGACTGATTTGACTAATTGTATTAGTACTGTACAAAGTTACAGGTGCGCTATTTGATGGTGTTAGGTGCTTATTTTTCAGAGTAAATAACCCACGGACACTAGAGAAACTTTAACTAAGTTTATTCTTCCCAAAGGTTCTGTACAGCTGAAAACAGACAGCTAAAGATTTCAGAGTTTATATACATCCTACTTAAGACACTCCCCTTTCTCTCCAATCCTTACATTTTATGTCTCTACAGGAAGCTAATAAAGAGGGAAACAGGATTCCAAACATTTATTACTCTCTTAAGAGAATCTGTCCTCACCTCCTGACCTCAACCCTTCTTTCATCTAATACACAGATGTCCATCTGTCTCCCCTGTATCAACACATCGCTCTCCTCTCCTCCATCAAACACATTCCAAAGCCTTCTTCTTTCTTCTAAGAACCATTAACTTCTAACAGAACCCAGTCTCTTTCATTTCCTATCATTCATTTAATATCTCAATGTTCAAAGTTTAGCCGATTCCAACAATAGATTCCCCCGTTCCTCCTACCTCAGGCTATCAGTGGGGAGACCTGAGGTCAACCTACCCCCGCCCCCCTCCCCATCTCGCACTTCTGAGTGGGAGACCTTCCCAGGCAGCAGCCCACCTAGCTCACAAACTAGAGCGACAAGGTTAATTGACCCACCGTCCCACACGGTGACATGATATCATTGACATGACGTGCAAATGAGCGATAGAAACCGATCGTGTAAATGTCACCATTCCGATATTTTGTGTGCGGGCGACCCGTACCGCCCCCGGCAAGATGCCGCCCCGGGCGGCTGCCCATGCCGCCTATACCTAAATCCGCCACTGCGTACGGGGGGGGAGGCCAGTCCTCTTCTGGCTGTGCAGGGTATTGATTATAAGAGTACATGGCCATCTAGGCCAGATTGTTCTCCTCCTAATGCACATCTCATTAGTGTGAGGGAACCAATCTATTATAGAGAAAAGGTCAATAAGAGACAGATACAGATGTAGGATCTTAATTTGAGCCAGTTCACTACAGAAGGAAAATAATCCTGCAGCAAAAGGAAATGTGAGTTATCATGTGGATTATAATTAATGGACATTTTTGTAGGGGATGAAATATTTTTTTCCTAAAGTCTAAAATGTCATAGTGGAAATAACACATTTCAGAAGCCTTTTTTAACCTCAAATACACTACAAGTTTAAAATGTCCTGCAACATTGTGATCAAATTAAGATCCTATATCTACAGTATATACACCGAGTATACAAACATTAAGAACAGCCGCTCTTTCCATGACACAGACTGACCAGGTTCAGGGTCTACAGACGATCACGGATTACAAAAAGAAAACTTGCCCCGTCGCTGACATCGACGTCTTGCTTTTGGACAAATTAAACAACTTTTTTGTGTGCTTTGAGGACAATACAGTGCCACCGATGCGGGCCGCTACCAAAGAATGTGGGCTCTCCTTCTCCGTGGTCGACGTGAGTAAAACATTTAAACGTGTTAACCCTCGCAAGGCCGCTGGCCCAGACGGCATTCCTAGCCGCGTCCTCAGAACATGCCAGCTGGCTGGTGTGTTTACGGACATATTCAATCATTCCCTATACCTGTCTGCTGTTCCCACATGCATCAAGATGGCCACTATTGTTTCTGCTCCCAAGAAAGCCAAGGGCATTGAACTAAATGACTATCGCCCCGTAGTACTCACTTCTGTCATCATGAAGTGCTTTGAGACTAGTCAAGGATCATATCACCTCTACCTTACCTGTCACCCTAGACCCACTTCAATTTGCTTACCGCCCCAATAGGTCCACAGATGATGTAATCACCATCACACTGCCCTAACCCATCTGGACAAGAGGAATACCTATGTAAGAATGGTGTTCATTGACTACAGCTCAGCATTCAACACCATAGTACCCTCCAAACTCATCATTAAGCTTGAGTCCCTGGGTCTTGACCCCGCCCTGTGAAACTGTGTCCTGGACATCCTGACAGGCCACCCCCAGGTGGTGAAGGTAGGAAACAACATATCCACTCTGATCCTCAACACTGGGGCCCCACAAGGGTGCGTTCTCAGCCCCTCCTGTACTCCCTGTTCACCCACAACTGCATGGCCATGCATGCCTCCAACACAATCAGCAAGTTTGCAGACAACACAACAGTGGTAGGCTTGATCACCAACAACGACAAGACAGCCTACAGGGAGAAGGTGAGGGCCCAATGTCAGCAAAACAAAAGAGATGCTTGTGGACTTCAGGAATCAGCAAAGGGAGCACCCCCTTATCCACATCGACAGGACAGCAGTGGAGAAGGTGGAAACTTTTAAGGTCCTCTGTGTACATATCACCGACAAACTGAAATGGTCCACCCACACAGACAGCGTGGTGGAGAAGGCGCCACAGCGCCTCTTCAACCTCAGGAGGCTGAAAAAATATGTCACTGAAAACCCTCACTAACTTTTACAGGTGCACAATCGAGAGCATCCTGTCTGGGTGTATCACCGCCTGGTACGGCAACTGCACCGCCCACAACCGCAGGGCTCTCCAGAGGGTGGTGCGGTCTGTACAACCCATCACCGGGGGCAAACTACATGCCCTCCAGGACACATACAACACCCAATGTCATAGGAAGGCAAAAAAGATCATCAAGGACAATAACCACCAATGCCTGTTCACCTTGCTTCCATCCAGAAGGTGAGGTCAGTACAGGTGCATCAAAGCTGGGACAGAGAGATTGAAAAACAGCTTCTATCTCAAGGCTATCTGATTGTTAAACAGCCATCACTAGCACAGAGGTGGCTGCCTACCTACAGACTTGATATCATTGGCCACTTTAATAAATGGAACATTGGTCACTTTAATAATGCCACTTTAATAATGTTTACATATCTCACATTACTTATATCATATGTATATACTGTATACTACACTATCTATTCTATACTATCTATTGCATCTTAGCCACTCTGTCACTGCTCATCCATATATTTTATACTTATATATTCTCATCCCATTCCTTTACTAGATGGTGTGTATTAGGTTTTGTTGTGGAATTTGTTAGATATGACCTGTTAGATACTGCTGCACTGTCAGATCTAGAAACATAAGCACTTCACTACACTCACAATAACATCTGCTAACCATGCGTATGTGACCAATAAAATTTGATTTGATTTAGGTGCCAGGCGCACCAGTTTGTGTCAAGAACAGCAACGCGGCTGGGTTTTTCACGCTCAACAGTTTCCCGTGTGTATCAAGAATGGTCCACCAGCCAAAGGACATCCAGCCAACTTGACACAACTGTGGGAAGCACTGGAGTCAACATTGGGGTGCAACTCAATATTAGAAAGGTATTCTTAATTATTCTTTATTATACTCAGTGTACAGAAGAGTAGGACAGATACATAAACATACATATCGATATAGAGACAGAGGGAAGAACACCGGGAAATGGAGAGACAGCCTTCAAAGCTACGGCAGGTGGGGGCAGATGAGAAGAAGGGAAAATATGGTAGTGTATAAATCAGTCCAGTAGTGAGGTCCACAGACGAACATGTGAAATGACATGATTGAGTACAGATTGAGTATTACCGTAAGATGTCTGCCTTCCACAGATGAGGCTGTGTTCAGAGAGAGAAGCACAGTGTTTTCAGACTACATCGTTCATGGACGGCTTGTTCTTCTTGTAAACACGAGCCTGTGTCTAACAGCGTAAAATTGGACTCATAGGTGAAATTGCTCATTGTGCAATGTGAGGTAACCTTTCAGATCAACCGTATCCATCATGGCCTTTATCAGTATCTGTGTGTTTCAGAGAAGTCCCTATCCTTCTGTATAGACGGGTTGGTTGATAAGCAACAAAACCAAAGCGTGCGCAACAACGATGGGGCAAAACAGACAGGGTTGGTTGAGGTTGTTCATAACATGTAAACTATATTTCGTCTCCAATGTTTATCGAAAACATAAAATAAAGTTGCACAATGAGCAAATGTCTCCAAAATACATCCTTACAGGTGTTGGTTAGCTAGCTAGCTAGCAAATTTGAGCCATATTAGCATAGATGTGACATCAGTCCTAACACCTCAAAACAAGACATGGTCTCAAGAACAAGATCAATCGGGCTGAAACGAGACACTTACAATTCACCACATGGCAGTTTCTTTTCATTGCTGTTAACCATCTGGCCGGCCAGAATCACAACACAACAAGCTTGCACTTCGCTTTGGTGACATTGTCAGCTAACCCGTCTATTTTATTATCGGGCTGTTGTAATGTCAATCGTTGTGCACTCTCCAGTGTTATCCTGTTGTGTTATGCAGGATTGGGTTGTGGTCTATTCTATGTTGTTTCACCATCTAAATGATTATTCCATACAGTAACACTATACCCCATCTCGTTTCATTTCATGCCTCCTCCACTCGCTACGTTTGTGCAGGCAAATTCACTTTCTCCTGACAGGCACATGCAACAATAACCAATAACCAAATCACCTCATTATAAAAGGGAACATGCGATTTCTCGTAATACTGAAATCCCAACACTGGCTCTATTTATTCAATCGGAGCTGGGTTTGTCATTATGAGATTACTGTACATTGAAACCTATAGGCTGTATGCTGAAGGAGAGAGCTGGGAATGATCACTCAGGGATTTGGTGTTTGTTGGTAGAGAGGAAAGAAACAAACACATGAGATTAACTCATTAGGAGTCTTCCGATCCTGTTCAATCAGAGAGATGGGTCTGATCTGATGGAGAGAATGGGGATGAAATGATCGAGAAGAGAAGAAGAGAGGAGTGGTTGGAGGAGAAGAAGGAGAAGGAGAAGAAGGAGAAGAGGAAGACAGCAAAGTGTTACATTTATCTTCCTGAGGTGAGAAGCCTCTCTCTCTCTCCCACAGTCCAGTGATGGTTGGCCCTTCCCCAGAGTTCATTAATTAGTTAATTAGTTAATTAGTCTGAACAGATGGCTGTGCAGCACAAATCAGGAGGCTGCATTGGCCTGGAGCAGCCAGGAGGAAGGTAATGGTAAGGTGAGTAGGCAGCAGCATTGGACTGGAGAAGCCAGGAGGACAGTAGGGAGGAGGTAAGCAGCCGGGAGGACGGTAGGGGGGAGGTGAGCAGCCAGGAGGACAGTATGGGGGAGGTGAGCAGCCAGGAGGACGGTAGGGGAGGTGAGGTGAGCAGCCAGGAGGACAGTAGGGGGGAGGTGAGCAGCCAGGAGGACGGTAGGGGGGAGGTGAGCAGCCAGGAGGACAGTAGGGGGGAGGTGAGCAGCCAGGAGGACGGTAGGGGGAGGTGAGCAGCCAGGAGGACAGTAGGGGGGAGGTGAGCAGCCAGGAGGACGGTAGGGGGGAGGTGAGCAGCCAGGAGGACAGTAGGGGGGAGGTGAGCAGCCAGGAGGACGGTAGAGGGGAGGTGAGCAGCCAGGAGGACAGTAGGGGGGAGGTGAGCAGCCAGGAGGACGGTAGGGGGGAGTTGAGCAGCCAGGAGGACAGTAGGGGGGAGGTGAGCAGCCAGGAGGACAGTAGGGGGGAGGTGAGCAGCCAGGAGGACGGTAGAGGGGAGGTGAGCAGCCAGGAGGACAGTAGGGGGGAGGTGAGCAGCCAGGAGGACAGTAGGGGAGAGGTTAGCAAGCAGCAGCATTGGGCTGGAGCAGCCAGGAGGATATTAGGGGGAAGGTGGGAGGCAGCAGCATTTGGCTGGAGCAGCCAGGAGGACAGTAGGGGGGAAGGTGGGAGGCAGCAGCATTGGGCTGGATCTCTATGTACTAGTATACACACTCCTATCTTCACCATGCTAAACACTGCTGGACTGCACATGGCTGACATTTGGGATTCTTCTCAAACAGACATCAGACATCTTTTCCCCTTTCCACAAAGCACAAACATATCATAAATTAATCTAACATCCACAAAAACGTTTCATTTGTTTGAAACCCTTATGAAATTGTAAGAGAGTATAGAGAGATACTGCAAGTGTGTGTGTGTGTGTGTGTGTGTGTGTGTGTGTGTGTGTGTGTGTGTGCGCGCGCGCTGTGGCCATATTGCATTAACACATTTTGATTGAATGAATTCTTTGCTTCGCTGCAGATTTAAAAAGCACTTCTGATGGGTTATTTTTAGACTGTTCTCATCTCCCCTTCTGTTTCTCTCTGTTTCTCCTTCTCTCTCTAACGCTCTCTCTCTGTTTCTCCTTCTCTATCTAACGCTCTCTCTCTCTGTTTCTCCTTCTCTCTCTCTAACGCTCTCTCTCTGTTTCTCCTTCTCTCTCTAACGCTCTCTCTCTGTTTCTCCTTCTCTCTCTAACGCTGTATCTCTGTTTCTCCTTCTCTCTCTAAAGCTCTCTCTCTGTTTCTCCTTCTCTCTCTAACGCTGTATCTCTGTTTCTTCTTCTCTCTCTAACGCTCTCTCTCTGTTTCTCCTTCTCTCTCTAACGCTGTATCTCTGTTTCTCCTTCTCTCTCTAACGCTCTCTCTCTGTTTCTCCCTCTCTCTCTAACGCTCTCTCTCTCTGTTTCTCCTTCTCTCTCTAACGCTCTCTCTCTCTGTTTCTCCTTCTCTCTCTAACGCTCTCTCTCTGTTTCACCTTCTCTCTCTAACGCTCTCTCTCTCTGTTTCTCCTTCTCTCTCTAACGCTCTCTCTCTGTTTCTCCTTCTGTCTCTAACACTCTCTCTCTCTGTTTCTCCTTCTCTCTCTAACGCTCTCTCTCTGTTTCTCCTTCTCTTTCTAATGCTCTCTCTCTGTTTCTCCCTCTCTCATCTGTCTCTATCCCCCTTCTCTCTTGCTCCCTCCCTCTATATCCCCCTATCTCTCTCTTAAAGAGAGGCTGAAATCAGGTTGGCATATGTCAGTGTGCATGTGCATAAGTATGATATGATACTAAAGATTATGTGCTAAACATATTGTTGAAATGTCGAGCAGTTGTCTTTCTCTTTTTAGGCCAAAAATGGTTTGTCCAATGAGAGAGGTGGTGAGGGTGGATGGCACAATTTCTACTGTTACTTATTCAAATACGCACATGTACACATACACACACAATGCACACACACACACTAATACATGTATGCATAAATGCACCCACACACACAAGCACATACACGCATACACACAAACTCCCTAACAAACACAGACACACACACACACATACAAACTCACTAACAAACACACACACACACACACACACACACACACACACACACACACGCACACACACACACATATATAATCCCTTCAGTACAGTAGAGTAACCCAGTTGAAGCAGAACAGAGGGAGAGAGAGAGAGGTTAGTCTACTCGCCCACGTACCAAAATGTTCAACCATGTTAGAGGAATCGAGGACACTGCATCATCCCTCTGCATCGCTCAGCAAGATCGCTCTTTACCTCTGTGTCAGTGTGTGTGTGTGGTACACTACACAAGGGTAAATTACACACATACCTACATAATACATATACAGACGCACACACATGCAGTACATACACAACTACTACACACATGAGTATGTAAATCACACAGGAAAAGACTACTATTTGGCTTAAGAATGACGTGAACATGCACACCATTGAGGAGCATTTGGATCAGTCCATTACAGCGGCATGCAGCGCAAGGATTAAATAGTGCGTTAAGAAAACTGGAGTTCACACAGAGGATTGTTCTCACGCTCCACTCAATAATGTTTCCAGTTAGTCAGACAGATGTAGGAAAGCATAATAGCACATGAAACATGACCACAAAACAGACAGGCCCAAATTTAGCAGGACTGCTGCCAGGTGCACCTTAAACTCTCAAACCTCTCAACTGGCTGGCCCGGTCTGTCAATGACTGTCTGGGTCACATTTCACTCAGTTTACACTAGTGGGAAAGCTTGAACTGTATCATAAAATCCTCCAATTTCTCTCTTGAAGAATACTCTGATGTGTTGAGACAGGCTTGATACAGTTAACAAGATCCCATTACCCAACCTGGCAACCACAATGGATACTGTGGTGTACTGTATACAAACAAACACCCGTTGAAACAAGCAGGCAGTCAGCCCCGCAGAACAGCTGACTAAACTCCTGTCCACTGGCTCAGTCTGTACACAGGGCCAGACCACACAATGGTCAGGTCATGGTTCAGCTAGGGCCAGATGGATCTCCTGTTCAGGTCATGTGGTCAGGACAAAGCAGGACCTAGCTGTAGACTACAGATGTAGGATCAGGATTGGATCACTCTTTTGTTGCTGAAAATGTTCCTGCATTGCAGGAAATGCAGACTTGTAGTATTTTCAAGGTTTAAAAAAGCCTTCAAAAATGTGTAATTTCCATTTTAAAATGTAAGACTTGATTTGCCTTAACAAAAAATGTATCAACCCCTACTGGAAGATTTTCCTGCTTTAGGAGACTGGCTCAAATTAAGATCCTACATCTGTACAAGAATGACCCAGATCTTTTCCTGGTCAGTTTACATGATCAGGAAAAAAATCATTGCTCTATATAATTTCAAGACATCAAATTCAGGAGAGATAAACCATAGACTAAGAGTACTGAGGACTGACTGTGCAAACAGGAAGTGATGTCATAGTATGCCGACAGACATACTCACCAAGTACGCCCAGACGGTAGTTCATGGTGACCACGATGACGTTGCCGTAGGCTGCGAGGACGCTGGCGTCGAACATGTTTCCCGCCCCCTCCATGTAGGAGCCGCCATGAATGAACAACATCACCGGCTTCTTCCGACGGTCACGGATATCTGTGGGGAAGAGAGGGACATGGACACACACACACACACACACACACACACACACACACACACACACACACACACACACACACACACACACACACACACACACACACACACACACACACACACACACACACACACACACACACACAGGATGAGAGAAAGAGACAGAAGTAGGACAACTTTAGATTCTGAGGAACAGATGACATAACTTTTAGTGTATTTACAAAAAAACACCCACAGAAATGTCCACAGAACATCATTCACTCAAATCATATATCCATTTCTGCATATCCATTTCTGCATCAATCTCCCTTTTCTACTGTGGCCTCTCACCTTCAACTAAACTACATGACCAAAACACCTCTCATTCCACAGGCATGATTTAAAAACATCTTTATTTAACTAGGCAAGTCAGTTAAGAATACATTCTTATGTTCAATGATGGCCTAGAAACAGTGGGTTAACAGCCTTGTTCAGAACAACAGATTTTTACATTGTCAGCTCAGGGATTTGATTTTGCAACCTTTTGGTTATTAGTCCAACACTCTAACCACTTGGCTACCTGCTGGTTACTAGCCCAACACTCTAACCACTTGGCTACTTGCTGGTTACTAGCCCAACACTCTAACCACTTGGCTACCTGCTGGTTACTAGCCCAACACTCTAACCACTTGGCTACCTGCTGGTTACTAGCCCAACACTCTAACCACTTGGCTACTTGCTGGTTACTAGCCCAACACTCTAACCACTTGGCTACCTGCTGGTTACTAGCCCAACACTCTAACCACTTGGCTACCTGCTGGTTACTAGCCCAACACTCTAACCACTTGGCTACCTGCTGGTTACTAGTCCAACACTCTAACCACTTGGCTACCTGCTGGTTACTAGCCCAACACTTTAACCACTTGGCTACCTGCTGGTTACTAGCCCAACACTCTAACCACTTGGCTACCTGCTGGTTACTAGCCCAACACTAACCACTTGGCTATCTGCTGGTTACTAGCCCAACACTCTAACCACTTGGCTACCTGCCGCCCCTAGCTGAGGTGGTCCCCCCTTTGCTGTTAGAACAGCCTCCAATTTTCTAGGAAGGCTTTCACTAGATGTCGGAACATTGTTAAAGGGACTTGCTTCCATTCAGCAACAAAAGCATTAGTGAGGTCGGGCACGGAGGTTGGGCGATTAGGCCTGACTCGCAGTTGACGTCCCAATTCATCTTAAAGGTGTTCAATGGGTTTGAGGTCAGGGCTCTGTGCAGGCCAGTCAAGTTATTCCACACCGATCTCGACAAACCATTTCTGAATGGACCTCGCTTTGTGCACGGGGGCATTGTAATGCTGAAACAGTAATGGGCCTTCCCCAAACTGTTGTCACAATGTTGGAAGCACAGAATGATCTAGAATGTCATTGTATTCTGTAGCATTAAGATTTCACTTCAGTGGAACTAAGGGGCCTAGCCTGAATCATGAAAAACAGCCCCAGAACATTATTCCTTCTCCACCAAACATTAAAATTGGCACTATGCCTTGGGGCAGGTAGCGTTCTCCTGGCATCCCCCAGATGGTGCCAGATGGTGAAGCGTTATTCATCACTCCAGAGAACACATTTCCACTGCTCCAGAGTGCAATGGTGGTAAGTTTTACACCACTCCAGCCGACGCTTGGAATTGTGCATGGTGATCTTAGGCTTGTGTGCGGCTGCTCGGCCATGGAAACCCATTTCATGAAGCTACCGACAAACAGTTCTTGTACTGATGTTGCTTCCAGAGGCAGTTTGGAACTTGGTATTGAGTGTTGCAACCGAGGACAGACATTCCCACTTTTACAATAACAGCATTTACAGTTGACCAGGGCACCTCTAGCAGGGCAGAAATTAAACGAACTGACTTGTTGGAATGACGGTGCCGTCATATGACGGTGCTGTGTTGAAAGTCAGTGAGCCCTTCAGTAAGGCCATTCTACTGTCAAGGTTTGTCTATGTGCTCGATTTTATACACCTGTCAGCAACGGGTGTGGCTGAAATAGCCAAATTCACTAATTTTAAGGGGTGTCGACACACTTTTGTATATGCAGTGTATATCCCCAAAGTCTAAAACGTAAGCTTCTTCTCCTCATTCCTGACCTTCAAACTGAACTGAGAGAACATTATAAGTGAAAGCTATAGTGTTGGAACCTATCCAGTGGTTAGCCATATTAGATGTTAGAACATGGTGGTAGTGCTGTGGCAGTCTATGTATGTTTCTGTCCCCTCTTGTAGTGCTGTGCAACAAGTCTCCCTGGGTCCCCTCTCTCTGTGGAATTATGGCACAATCTGTAACTCTCACTGTCCCCTCCGGCGAGTTATGGTACAGTCTGCCACTGTCTCTCCTACTGTCCTCTCTGCAGTATGCTTGTACGGTCTGGGTTTCACAGGGTCCCCCCTCTCTGTGACGTGCTGTGGTATGGTCTGTGTGTCTTTAGTAGGGCAGAGCTGCCAGTGCTGCCCAGTTAGCCTAGCGTCTGCCCTGTGGATAATTCATATGAGAGCCAGACTTAGAGGAAACATAAATACCAGCACAGCATCTGTTTAGCCTGATGAGCTTCTGGAGTGGGAGATGGGAAAAGAGACAGGGAGATGGAGATAGAGGGAAAAATATACAGAGGAAGAGAGATGAGTAAATAAATAATGTAGAGAACGATGGGAAAAGAGAGAGAGAAAGGGGAGAGAGAGAGATAGAGAGAAAGAGATATGCACAGAGGCAGAGAGAAAGAGTACGTGCGAGAGAGAGAGAGAGAGAGAGAGAGAGAGAGAGAGAGAGAGAAAAGAGAGAGGAGTAGAAAGAGTAATGTCACAAGAAAATGGTGGGACAGGATGAGATCAAATAAACCGTTACAAAGTTGTACATGGCAAGGTCTCTTCACGGACACAGAGATGCATGTAGGAAACTTCACACACGTGAGCACACGGACACACACACACACATAGGCAGCTCCGATGCTGAGTCGCTATGGAAACTGCCTCTTGTCTCTCTAATAGAACCGCACCAGCCATTCCATTGCACTGACTCACTCTGAGCCTGTTGCCGTGGTAACACATTCTACTCACGTATTTGCATCACAACCTGAATCTCAGGTTACACATGCACCAGAGTGCATCACACACACACGCACACCCGCACTTGCATGTGCACACACACACCACTGCGTCAATACACACACATGCAGTCATCCTTCATAGAACATATTACAGTGCACTCGAGAGACTAAATACATTAAAGCCCTGACACACACACACAAATGACTTCCCCATCTCTCTTATGCAACCAACTTTGCATATGCGCACAATCATACAGCAATGGAGTGTGCACACACACATGCATACACACTCACACACACTCCATTCCCTTTCTCTCCAGTGTATTGTGTGTCTCTAGTGATTTCCCAGAGGAGATGTAAACAAGTTCAATTATCCCAGCATTACCAGGCCAGCAGAGCCCTTGGTGTGACGCCTGGCTAATGGATCAGCTCTCCTCTCTGTCACCAGGCAGTCACACACCACAAGCACATGACAAACAACACACACACAGAGACAGACAGCGACAGAGACATTGACAGAGAGGGACGCTCAGCACTGGACTGGAGAGTGTCACTCTTCTCCAGCAGAGCTAGGACAGCTAGAGCACCAGGTACTTTGTCTCTGAGAGTGTTGCTGTGGACGTCTGAGTGCTCTGTGTGTTTGTGAGCATGTGTTACCTCTAAAGGATGTAGGCCTTTGTGACAATCTATCTCGCTGTTCACCCACATAAAGCATTCAAATACCTCTGTGTGAATGGGCGCTAAGTGAACATAACGATTTGAGTTTATTATGTGTCCGTGTGTGAGCGTACGAGCCTAGCATGACGGCATGATAATGTACACGTTGCCGTATGTGTGTGTCTGTGCACGTGTTCAGGCTGACTAACAGAGGAAGGAGATGGGATGTGTGTTAGAGCCACCTGCAGGACTCTCCAGGTGTACGTGTCTCCTCAGAGAGACATTTCACTATGTGACTGACTCACATCGGGACATCCAGGAGGTTAACACTCCATCCAAACATGTCATTAACCTACGTTAGATAACGTTAACTAACCAACGTTACTTACATACCCAGTCACAGGGACAGCATGTAATATGTATGTAATATGTATGTAATATGTATATAATATGTATGTACTATGCATGTACTATGCATGTAATATGTATGTAATATGTATGTAATATGTATGTACTATGCATGTAATATGTATGTAATATGTATATACTATGCATGTAATATGTATGTAATATGTATGTAATATGTATGTACTATGCATGTAATATGTATGTAATATGTATGTCATATGTATGTAATATGTATGTAGTATGTATGTACTATGCATGTAATATGTATGTAATATGTATGTAATATGTATGTAATATGTATGTACTATGCATGTAATATGTATGTAATATGTATGTAATATGTATATAATATGTATATACTATGCATGTAATATGTATGTAATATGTATGTAATATGTATGTAATATGTATATAATATGTATATACTATGCATGTAATATGTATGTAATATGTATATAATATGTATGTAATATGTATATAATATGTATGTACTGTGCATGTAATATGTATGTAATATTAATATGGGTGTTATGGGTCCATCTGATAGGTTGACTGCTGCATACATACTGTGGATATTCTGTAGATCATAGACATTGTATGCAGCTGTTCATCACTCTGTACAGTGCGTGGAACTCATTCATTCTTTATGGAGGTCTTTCTAAGCATCAGCACAAGAGCTAACCTTGTAGCAGGGGTCTGGACTGACCCAGTCAGACTAGTCCATCCTCCTCCACATTTAATAGATTGGTTGAACAGTGCAGAAGAGAACCTCCCTGGGACAGTTGTTTTTCTTCTCGTCAAGACCAGTACGTAGGGGATCTAGTTTGGGGCGTTTATTATAGGCCTGCTACAGTGCATTAGGTTAGGTTTGTCATGCCTTCCCATTCCCTGTGTTGTGTGGGTGCTGATGCCCCTGTTTGTATGTGATGGAGTGTGTGTTGGTGTAGGATGTGTATGTGAAAGAAAGTGATGTAGAGTGATTTAGTGTCTGTGTACTGTATGTGTGACTTCACACGTGTTAGTACATGATACGAGTGCATATGTTAGTGCATGATAAGAGTACATGATAAGAGTGCATATGCTAGTGCATGATAAGAGTGCATGATAAGAAGGCATGTGTTTGTGCATGATAAGAGTGCATAATAAGGGTGCATGATAAGAGTTAATGTGTGCATGTGGGAGGGGAGCAAAGAGAATTGTCTCACTCAGCCACCATCAGCCTATATCCAAGGCCTACAGGGCCAAAAGGGCCCTCACTGTTCTGCCTGCTTCAAAACAGCCCCTGAAACACTGGCACACTATTCTCGCTCCTTTCCTTCCTTCCTCTCCTCTCCTCTCATCTCTTCGTAACCCGCCACTCTCCCTCTCCCCTTCTCTCTGCCTTTCTTCTGCTGCTGCTCTCTCTCCCCCCTCCACCCTTGCTGCTGTTGCTCTCTCCCCCTCCACCCTTGCTGCTGTTGCTCTCTCTCCCTCCTCCACCCTTGCTGCTGTTGCTCTCTCCCCCTCCACCCTTGCTGCTGTTGCTCTTTCTCCCCCCTCCACCCTTGCTGCTGTTGCTCTCTTCCCCTCCACCCTTGCTGCTGTTGCTCTCTCCCCCTCCACCCTTGCTGCTGTTGCTCTCTCCCCCCTCCACCCTTGCTGCTGTTGCTCTCTCCCCCCTCCACCCTTGCTGCTCTCTCCCCCCCTCCACCCTTGCTGCTCTCTCCCCCCTCCACCCATGCTGCTCTCCCCCCTCCACCCTTGCTGCTCTCTCCCCCCTCCACCCTTGCTGCTCTCTCCCCCCTCCCCTTGCTGCTCTCTCCCCCCTCCACCCTTGCTGCTCTCTTCCCCCCTCCCCTTGCTGCTCTCTCCCCCCTCCACCCTTGCTGCTCTCTCCCCCCTCCACCCTTGCTGCTCTGTCCCCCATCCACCCTTGCTGCTCTCTCTCCCCCTCCACCCTTGCTGCTCTCTCTCCCCTCCACCCTTGCTGCTCTCTCCCCTCCACCCTTGCTGCTCTCTCTCCCTTCCACCCTTGCTGCTCTCTCTCCCCTCCACCCTTGCTGCTCTCTCTCCCCTCCACCCTTGCTGCTCTCCCCCCCTCCACCCTTGCTGCTCTCTCTCCCCTCCACCCTTGCTGCTCTCTCCCCCCCTCCACCCTTGCTGCTCTCTCCCCCCTCCACCCGTGCTGCTCTCCCCCCCCTCCACCCTTGCTGCTCTCTCTCCCCTCCACCCTTGCTGCTCTCTCCCCCCTCCACCCGTGCTGCTCTCCCCCCCTCCACCCTTTCTGCTCTCTCCCCCCTCCACCCTTGCTGCTCTCTCCCCCCCTCCACCCTTGCTGCTCTCTCCCCCCTCCACCCTTGCTGCTCTCTCCCCCCTCCACCCTTGCTGCTCTGTCCCCCCTCCACCATTGCTGCTCTCTCTCCCCCCTCCACCCTTGCTGCTCTCTCTCCCCCTCCACCCTTGCTGCTCTCTCTCCCCTCCACCCTTGCTGCTCTCTCTCCCCTCCACCCTTGCTGCTCTCTCCCCCTCCACCCTTGCTGCTCTCTCTCCCCTCCACCCTTGCTGCTCTCTCCCCCCTCCACCCTTGCTGCTCTCTCCCCCCTCCACCCTTGCTGCATTTCTCTCCCTTCATCTCAGCCTTACTAGTCTCTTGATATTGGACTGCATTCTCTCTCACTTCCTCTCTTCTGTACCTCTCTCTTTCTCACTATTTTCCATCCTATTCTCCCACTCATCCACCCTCTCTTCCTCCCTCTCTCTCACTTTCAAAGCTCTATAAATGTCATTTCATCATGCACTTGTCTTCATCACCACTATTTTTTCCATTTTCTCCCCCTCCTCGCCCTCCCCTGTGCTCTCAGCGCTCCCCTCTCCCTTTCTCTTTCATCTCTCTTCTGTCATTCTGCTCCTCTCCTCCAGATTCATGTACGCATCCTTCCCTCTCTTTTCACCGTTAAGAAACCGCACAATTGGATTAGCTAGATCTGTCTCTTTTTAAACCATAGCAATTAGAGACGGCAGAATGGGAGAAATGAACACGGAAACAGCAAACACACCTTAACACATACAATCAAGCACCTACACATACACACAGCCCGAGTGGATGCAAACACAAACATATGCACACACACGCACACAAACACAATAGTGTGATCTTTCAGACCTCTTGATTATATAAAGACAAAGCATCATTCCCCTGGCTAGTTTTAACAACTAGTTACATGGTTTCCTAGATGTGTAATGTTTGTGGGACAGTAACCTTCACCGCTTGGAATCGTATCCAAATGCCAGCACCCCCCTACAAACAAACTGTATTGCCTTTACTGTAAAAACCCACCTATTCCCCAACAAATAATCAAATAAAGAAATGGTCAAGTGGATCAATCAAAAGACCCAATCTACACAATGCAGTTAAAGAACATCTATTAAACAAAATATAAAGTATTCACCTTTTGGATGGTGCAAGACAGAGGACAGTCAAAACAGCATGACTTGTAAAAAGTGATATGCAAATAAAATTTGACTATATACCAAAAAAGGAGAAAATGGCTGTGGCAGCGGTGTGTGGAACAATTGAGGTTTGTGTGTATATATGTGTGTGTGTGTGTGTGTGTGTGTGTGTGTGTGTGTGTGTGTGTGTGTGTGTGTGTGTGTGTGTGTGTGTGTGAGAGAAAAAGACAGAGAGAAAGACAGAGAAAGAGAGAGAGAGAAAGTCAGAGAGAAACAGTGAGAGAAAGACAGAGACAGAGAAAGACAGAGAGAGAAACAGAGCAAGAGAGAGCAAATGAAAGAGAGGCTAGCGAAGGAAAAAGCTAGATGAGAGAGATGATAGATGAGAGGGGAGTATGTCTGTCTATATCAGTCTACTTCACAACATTACCGTTGAGTTATCTATTCTAGCTAGCTTTTAGCTATGGTATCAAATATAATATATTATGTGTATATTGTTATACTTATTACATTTTTGTGAGACGATTACAATTAATGAGATAATTATAATAGTGATTACACTTACAGACACCAACATATAATGTCAGTTTGTTATTCTATCCCCTCCAAAAGTTTGAAAAATACCACAAAAGGGTTAAACATGCTGCAAAAATACCTTCATCCCTTGGTTTGTTCATTGTAGACTCATCGTGTTTTTTTGTGAGAGGACCTAAGGTTCAGAAAAAAGGGAGGAAAAAGAGAAAAGAGAAAATTGAAAAAGATTTAACTTTGCTGAAAACAAAAAAGAAACCAAGGGAGGAGAAAAATGGCAAACCAGCAAGAGACTAGCGTTGCACGGTATACCGGTTACCACGGTAACATCACGATACCAAAACATCATGATACTTCTGATACATTTTTTTGAATACCGTAGTACTGTTTCATATGATACTGACTTTTTCAGCCCTAGTGAACTAAAAAACCTGCTACAAAATGTTTAAATTCAGTTGAATTGAAGCAACAGCCACTAGTCTCTGGTATGCACAGGTCCAATCATATTCACTTCCAAGCTCACATCACGTGTAGCAGCTGTAATCAGCCAGCATAACCCCCTACCAGCTATAACCATAACTACCAGCCCTCATTCACCCGCTTCTCTCCTTCTGCTCTTCATGAGCATCTATTCCTCAGTCAGTTAAAAAATATATCGTTTAGCCTGATGGCGACGGGGATGCAGACCCTGATGAGTCTTCTGTTGTTAGTTGTACATTTGTTACATTGGAGCAGCACGCAGAGCGAGCAATGATGATACATCAGCTGTTATAATCAAGAGCACAGACCAGTCTGAGTTTGAAGTTCACTGTCAAGCAGCCTTTTGAGTGTCAGAGGGGGAAAATGGAGCACTGCATGGCGACAGGCCTGCTTGCAGCTTTACAACAGAGGAAACGGCTTGTCTCCAGCCTAAACAGTAAAGAAATATGACCCATATTAACGGAGATCCCTTTTTTTCTTTCGGTTGGGATAGTTTCACAAACCATGTGGCGGGCCATTTTAAACTGATCTAATTATTGGTTTGAAAGAAACAATGTTGTTCAGTCATGATACCTACCTAGCTAACAACCTGGTAACTTGACAGTAGGTTTAGGCTAATTTGGCACAGGAAGAAAGGAAAAGGTTCTGCTACTCATGAAATGTGCTTCAAAGGTAGGATTCATATATAATGTAAGCCTAAACTATACTGAACAAAAACCTAAATGCAACATGTAAAGTGTTGGTCCCATGTTTCATGAGCTGAAATCACAGAAATGTTCCATAAGCACAAAAAGCGTATTTAGCTGAAATGTATTCAACCATTTTTGCACAATTCCTAGAAGCTGAAAATGTCCCAGTTCTTCCGTGGCCTACATACTCACCAGACATGTCACCCATTGAACATGTTTGGGATGCTCTGGACTGACGTGTACAACAGCATGCTCCAGTTCCCGCCAATATCCAACAATATCCAACTTCGCACAGCCATTGAAGAGGAGTGGGACAACATTCCACAGGCCACAATCAACAGCCTGATCAACTCTATGAGATGAGTCGTGCTGCATGATGGTGGTCACACCGGATACTGACTGGTTGTCTGATCCACGCCCCTACTTGCAAAAAAATAAAAAGGTATCTGTAACCAACAGATGCATATCTGTATTCCCAGTCACGTGAAATTCATAGACTGGGGCCGAATGAATTGATTTAAATTGAATGATTTCCTTATATGAACTGTAACTCAGTAAAATAAAAATAAAATTGTTGCGTGTTGCGTTTATATTTTTGTTCAGTATATATAAAAAATGGATTTCTTTCTGGTGCTATTCTGTTTGGTGCATAACGCTTTAACGTTGGGAAAGTTTTTGTGTTTGTAGGAGAGAGAGAGAGAGTGGTGTGTGTGTGTGTGTGTGTGTAACTGAAGAGTAGAATGTTTCAGACAGTGTTTTCCCCTCACTGACACAATAACAAGCAGATCATTATGCAGTGTTTTCCCCTTACTGACACAATAACAAGCAGATCATTATGCAGTGTTTTCCCCTTACTGACACAATAACAAGCAGATCATTATGCAGTGTTTTCCCCTTACTGACACAATAACAAGCAGATCATTATGCAGTGTTTTCCCCTGACACAATAACAAGCAGATCATTATGCAGTGTTTTCCCCTTACTGACACAATAACAAGCAGATCATTATGCAGTGCTTTCCCAAGCAGATCATTATGCAGTGACACAATAACAAGCAGATCATTATGCAGTGTTTTCCCCTTACTGACACAATAACAAGCAGATCATTATGCAGTGTTTTCCCCTTACTGACACAATAACAAGCAGATCATTATTCAGTGTTTCCCCCTTACTGACACAATAACAAGCAGATCATTATGCAGTGTTTTCCCCTTACTGACACAACGACAAGCAGATCATTATGCAGTGTTTTCCCCTCACTGACACAATAACAAGCAGATCATTATGCAGTGTTTTCCCCTTACTGACACAATAACAAGCAGATCATTATGCAGTGTTTTCCCCTTACTGACACAATAACAAGCAGATCATTATGCAGTGTTTTCCCCTTACTGACACAATAACAAGCAGATCATTATGCAGTGTTTTCCCCTTACTGACACAATAACAAGCAGATCATTATGCAGTGTGTTCCCCTTACTGACACAGTGACAAGCAGATCATTATGCAGTGTTTCCCCCTCACTGACACAATAACAAGCAGATCATTATGCAGTGTTTCCCCCTCACGGACACAATGACAGGCAGATCATTATGCAGTGTTTCCCCCTTACTGACACAATAACAAGCAGATCATTATGCAGTGTTTCCCCCTCAATGACACAATAACAAGCAGATCATTATGCAGTGTTTCCCCCTTACTGACACAATAACAAGCAGATCATTATGCAGTGCTTTCCCCTTACTGACACAATAACAAGCAGATCATTATGCAGTGTTTTCCCCTTACTGACACAATAACAAGCAGATCATTATGCAGTGTGTTCCCCTTACTGACACAATAACAAGCAGATCATTATGCAGTGTTTCCCCCTCACTGACACAATAACAAGCAGATCATTATGCAGTGTTTTCCCCTTACTGACACAATAACAAGCAGATCCTTATGCAGTGTGTTCCCCTTACTGACACAATAACAAGCAGATCATTATGCAGTGTTTCCCCCTCACTGACACAATAACAAGCAGATCATTATGCAGTGTTTTCCCCTTACTGACACAATGACAGGCAGATCATTATGCAGTGTTTCCCCCTTACTGACACAATGATAAGCAGATCATTATGCAGTGCTTTCCCCTTACTGACACAATAACAAGCAGATCATTATGCAGTGTTTCCCCCTCACTGACACAATAACAAGCAGATCATTATGCAGTGTTTCCCCCTTACTGACACAATAACAAGCAGATCATTATGCAGTGCTTTCCCCTTACTGACACAATAACAAGCAGATCATTATGCAGTGTTTTCCCCCCGACTGACACAATGACAAGCAGATCATTATGCAGTGTTTTCCCCTTACTGACACAATAACAAGCAGATCATTATTCAGTGTTTCCCCCCGACTGACACAATGATAAGCAGATCATTATGCAGTGCTTTCCCCTTACTGACACAATAACAAGCAGATCATTATGCAGTGCTTTCCCCTTACTGACACAATAACAAGCAGATCATTATGCAGTGCTTTCCCCTTACTGACACAAGAAGAAGCAGATCATTATGCATGTATATTCCTCTAGCCATATCACAGGTAGGCCTTTGCAAATATGAGCAAATCAGACATAATATCTAGTATTATATTATGCACTTAACAGTGTGAAGTTAAATTAAATGTGTTGTATTGAGTAGAAGTGTGAATTTCAGTGACAGGTTTTTGGAGAATGTTTTGAAAATGGATGCCAGGTCACAGATTCAGATTCATTCATATCATGATACTTGGCCTGGTGTCGTATCGTTTGTTAAAATGTTATTATTTTAACAACACAACAAGAGACTATCTTCTCTCTCATTTACAAAAGACTCCCAAACAACCGAAAGCCAAACGTAAGAGAGCATTACAAATACAGCTTGTCCTGCGGAGACAGCCCCAAACTAGTCTGTTTCACTGCACAGGATCTAGTTGAGAGGTGCCTGCTGAAAGACCCTAGAGAACATTTCCCATTTATTCCCTACACATCAGTGCTTTGTAGAGGAAAATCAATGAGGAGAATCAAGCCATCATTCTTTGTGGTTAGAAGGCAGGCAGGAGAATGCCAACCCATCATTGCGCATCTGCCCACTCAGCCCCTTAGCTCAATGCTACAGCCCTCAGGCTACAGCGTATCCGGGCCCTCATCACGTCCACAGGGTATGTCCTGCCAGGATACATGACTACATTCGGAGGATGACCAGGGACATACACATACATACACACGCACGCACGCACGCATAAACTTAAGCACACACAATTCACAAATTCATACACACAAAAACATCCCATCCAGAGACATCAATGCCCTCGTCAGAATGTCCCTCCCTCCTCCTGAGTATCCCTACAGGGAGCCTGGCAGGGGGTGGTGGTTCAGTATTTACACAGCCATGTGAGGGCTTCTGACAGGGCTCCCCTACGCCAAGGTCACACAGGTGGCCCACATTAAGCTTTAATGTTAACAGTGGTTAAACGTTCCATAGGGGACAGCCAATAACAAGCATTATCAGAGTGACCCCCCCCCACCCTTCTGGCACGCCGCTCTCTTTAAGCCTGGCCGATAGGGATCCTGTTCATTTGTTTATTGTCTCGATCTGTCAGTGGAGCGCTACATGGCCGGCACAATCACTACACGGCTTTTATAGTCCCTCTCAATCACTTTTAGGATTCAGCACACTATCCTGTCCCCACACCCGACACGCACGTGCACACACACACGCACACACAGCCACCTGGCATGCTAGCTTTGCTAACACCACTCTCTCCCTTTCTGTTATAGGGTGCTAACGACACGCTACTTTCTCCCTACGTGTTGGCGATACACTCACTCATTTAAAAAACACAGTGTACTCTCTGTTGGTGAGCCAGCAGCTTTATCACTCTCACAGTGTGCTAACTACATCTCTTCGCCTGTCTTCTGATGGCTCCCTCATAGGGTGCTAACTACATCTCTCCGCCTGTCTTCTGATGGCTGCCACATAGGGTGCTAACTACAGCCTCTGTCTGAGACAGATCTATTGGCAAAACGCACGACCAACCCTCTGCAGTAGTGGATGAATGGCAGTCTGGATGAGGGACGCACTCAGACCAGCAGCACTGCTCTCTCTCGGTCTCTGTTCTCAATTCAATTACATTTAAGGGGCTATTTTGACATGGGAAACATATGTAACATTTCCAAAGCAAGTGAACTAGATAATAAACAAAAGTGAAATAAAATAGAAAAAAATAAACAGTAGATATTACACTCACACAAGTTCCAAAAGAATAAAGACATTTCAGATGTCATATTATGTCTACAGTGTTGTAACAATGTTCAAATAGTTACAATGTGCAAAAAGTAAAAAATGGAAAATAAATAAACATAAATATGGGTTGTATTTACAATTGTGTTTGTTCTTCACTGGTTGCCCTTTTCTTGTGGCAACAGGTCATACATATTGCTGCTATGATGGCACACTGTGGTATTTCACCTAGTAGATATGGGAGTTTATCAAAATTGCTTTGTTTTCTAATTATTTGTGGATCTGTGTAATCTGAGGTCATACATTTGGCAGGAGGTTAGGAAGCTCAGTTTCCACCTCATTTTGTGGGCAGTGTACACATCAAATCAAATCAAATCAAATGTATTTCTATAGCCCTTCGTACATCAGCTGATATCTCAAAGTGCTGTACAGAAACCCAGCCTAAAACCCCAAACAGCAAGCAATGCAGGTGTAGAAGCACGGTGGCTAGGAAAAACTCCCTAGAAAGGCCAAAACCTAGGAAGAAATCTAGAGAGGAACCAGGCTATGTGGGGTGGCCAGTCCTCTTCTGGCTGTGCCGGGTGGAGATTATAACAGAACATGGCTAAGATGTTCAAATGTTCATAAATGACCAGCATGGTCCAAGAATAATACATAACCTGTCTTCTCTTGAGAGCCAGGTCTGCCTATGGCGGCCTTTCTCAATAGCAAGGCTATGCTCACTGAGTCTGTACATACTCAAAGTTTTCCTTAAGTTTGGTCAGTCCCAGTGGTCAGATATTCTGCCACTGCGTACTCTCTGTTTAGGGCTAGTTTGCTCTGTTTTTCTGTTAATTATTTCCGATGTGTCAAGTAATTATCAAGTAATCGCTTTGTAGAATTTAGCGGCTCTTTTCTGGATCTCTCTCTCTCTCTCTCTCTCTCTCTCTCTCTCTCTCTTCTCAATTTTATGGGGAAGCGATAATATTTAACAGATTTCCTCCCACCCCTAGGCCTCCCAGGTGTAAGGACAGTTCCATTAAAGGGGTTCAGGGTGAGAGGGGCGAGGGAGGGGAGGGATGAGGCACGACAGTTAGACAGACTAGTAATGGAGGGGAAGGTAGATTAGGCCCCTGCCAAGTCAGCACTTTCCCAGCAACACTCTAAAACCACACCTAACCGCTTAATGGTGAACACTGTGATTTTAAACCTGCTCTAATACCCATTAAAGAGCTTAAGCTGCGCACAGGGAGTAGTTCCACTGAAATGGACCCGTCTTCCTTTGAAATGGAGCGGCAGACTTCAGTTAAAGACTTTACATGGGCCTAATGCTTCCTGCTTCCTGGAAGCCCATGACTCTGTGACGAGAGATGAGACTCAATCTGAGATGATTGTTGGATGTGTTCAGTTGGGTTCTGTTGTGCTGTCAAAGCAGGATTTTGTTTAAAGGGGGGGAAACATTTGATGTGCTGGAGCACAATGTGGGATGTTTTCTGCAGTGCATATTGGGATGCGACAAGCAGGTATGACAGCATTGTTTCCTAACAGAGACAGTGACAGCGACAGAGACATGGCTCTGTGGGGAGAGAAACAAACAGGTTTGCCTGTGTTCAGTGACGGTGTCAGAACTGTGTAGTGTGCTGGAGCTGGGGCCTGCTCTCACAGCTAGCTGACAGAGACAGCGCTACAGAATTGTCAGTTCCATGTGGCCAGCCAGACAGTTAGAGTAGGCGATAGCTACAGTACCTATACACCTGCTTGAATGGCTTGGCAAGAATGGCCTCAATGTTCCCAAGGTTTTCCAAGAACACCTTAATACAAACATTGATTCTTGAAACACTCACGAATACTCCACCAGACATACAGTACATCACAAACACACATTTACTATACCTCATTTCCACTTTCCTCATCTCTCGATGGTCATCGGTTTCACTCTAAGGAACTCATTGTTACATTTCCAGGAAAACAATGTTGTATGGAGGCACAACAGGTCTGGTACACAATGGTAGACATATTATTTGTCCGCTTACTATTATACAAGAATATTGCAGTTCGATTTGAAAGCCTTGGTTTCTAGTCAGGTTAAAAAGCGCAAATAGAATAGCCTCCTGAGTGGCTCAGCGGTCTAAGGCACAGCATCGCAGTACTGAGTCGTCACTACAGCCTGGGGTTTGATCCCAGCCGACTGTGCCTTAGACCTTAGACCAATTGTGCACCACCTTATGGGACTCCCAGTCACTGTGACTGGGAGTCCCATAAGGCGGTGCACAATTGGCCCAGCATTTCCACGTTAGGGTAGGGTTTGGCCGTGAGAGCTTTCCTTGGCTCATCGTGCTCTAGTGACTCCTTGTGACGGGTCGGGCACCTACAAAGCAAAGTTGAACAGCGTTTCCTCCGACACATTGGTTTGGCAGGCTTCTGGGTTAAGCGAGCAGGTGTTAGGAAGCAGCGCGGCTTCGCGGTTAATGTTTCGAAGGACGTATGACTCGACCTTCGCCTCTCCCAAGCCTTTTGGGAAGTAGCAGCAATGAGATAGTTGGTAGTTACAATTGGATATCACAAAATTGGGGAGAAATAGGGGGTAAAATTGCAAAAAAAAAAGGGCAAATAGCCTTTTTCCATTTCTGTCATTCTTACATTCTTTTGCAGTTTTCCCCTTGATTTGAACACTGTTTATTAGGCTAAGTGAACTTGGCTGTGTCACGGTTCCACCAGTCACCAGAGGGCAGCAGAGACCGTCCTAGAGACATTTACAACACTCGGGTGTGTCCTATATATTCGTTATGATTTCCCTGTTAAAATAGGTGTTTTTTCTGTTGTCCTTTGCAGAAGCTTGAATTGTTTAGCGTGTGCGTTCGTTTCCTGAGTGCGTTTTCGAGACTTGGTGTTCGTTGTTTTTCAAGTGTACTGTGATCCTGCGGCTACCGATTCTAAGTATCCTTAATCACGGATCCCTCGTCTTGTCTCTTCTCTGCACCTGGGTCCAACCTCACCAAGTCACAGGCAGAAAACAGATGCAGCCAGTACTAGTAGTGTGATGCAACCAAAAGAGTGAGAAAAACATCTTAAGCATAATAATCATCCACACCGAAAAAACTAACTGAATAATGTGAACAAGCTTGATTTGAATATGTGCACTTGAAATGTAGCTGGGTCAACATTGGTATACAGTGTCCATCTCAGATTGACTTACTGGCATTCAATGAAATCCAATGGATTGGTCATTTTAACTCAGCTCCTGTCCTGTTTAAAGAGCAACTGAACACACTGATTCTGCATGTGTTTCTCTGTTGCTCATTAAGAAAAAGTAGATTTCCGTCTTGGAGTAAGGTTGGATGTGACAGTTGCTGATGTTTGTCCCCCATGAGACACCATAGGAACAAAGCCCGTATAATTTCCTCAAAATAGTCCGAATTAAAACGTAAAAATCTGTAATTCATTTGGACATTTTTGCAGAGGAGGTTTTAGTCGTGCAATTTTTCATCTTGCTACAACGTTTGGGGCAGTATTTCTCAAGTAAAAAAATATATATTTAAAAAGTAAGTGCGCACCGTGTTTCGTTATGTAAACAAAGTCCAATCCGCTGCCTGCTGGGCAGAGCTGAGTTTCCCAAAAGCATCGTAACACTAAGATCATCTTTCGTCCATTTTGTTTCAATGGAATTAAGATGCTCTTAGTGCTAAGATGCTTCTGGGAGACCCAGGTCTGGTCTGTCTCACTGTCTGTGTGTTATGCTGTAATATTAGATAGAGTGCAAACACCACATCAGTGTATCCATCTGTATTAGTGAGCATTGTTGAAATCAAAACCCAACCCTCAAGTAATTCATGATGAACTCACTTACTAAACTCTGTTTTGGATGAGACTGACTTTATGACTAAAATGATCCTATTTACACTTTGTAGTCAATTTTGACACTAGAATAAATGTTTCTGACTTATATAGATGCCACATAGGGCGTTTTCTACCAGAGAAGTTCTTTATTGCCTTCAGTTGCTCTTTAAAATACAGGGAGCCCACCTCCCAGTTATAAAAAACTGTTTCTCCATGTTTGAGTGAGCATGGAGCGGCCTGAACACAAGCTGCCGTCTGCTGTCCTTGTCCATTTCCCCAGTTCTGTAAAAGGGATGAAGCTGCATTTGGTCACGTCTGTGCTGTGTGTTTGACGAGGTGTCTGACACAGCATCAAGCCTCCACCATGTCCCTGCCAGCGGCTCAAAGTACTCCCAGTTTCATCCTCCCCCCACCCTCCCTCCGTCCCTGGCTTTGTGGCCATGCCTGCTGAAATATGTTTTTCAATAAAGAGTCTGGACGGTAAACGGCCACTCCGCCAGCGATAAAAATGAAGGATCGGAGGCTCTTGGCTGAGGAGAGTCTGGAGGAAATAGGAAGGCAATGACACAGTGCTCTCACCGAGCAGGCTGACGGCTGGCATAGCACAGGAGATTCTCTATGTGAGGGAACTAGGCACAGCTGGACTAAATAGAGCCCCTATGTGTGTGTGTTTGTGTGTGTGTGTGTCGACTCACTTCTCGCTCTCACATTAGGTTTTCTTTCCATTATTCTAAAAAGCCATTTGAATTTAATTTGAGTTGAGGACGCAGCAGGCTACATAGCGGCCTGGTGGGGAAGGACATGGAACTGATTTGCATTCAGAGCCTGTGACCTCATCTACCTCAGTCCGCATAGACAGGAAGGAGGGAGTGGGTATGCACATCAATATTTGTCACATGCGCTGAATACAACAGGTGTAGTAGACCTTAAGGCCTTAAATAAACTTAAGTAATCAAATATAATCAAATCAAAAAGTAACACAATATATTTACATAACAAAAATGAAGCAATATACAGGTACAGAGAGAAGGAAGGAGGGAGGAGCTCAGAGGCAGAGAGCAGAGGGGGTTCTGCCTGAGTATTTCCTCCTATGGTATTACTCTTAACATTGGGCAGAAATGTGTCATGTGTAGTTTCCTCTGTGCTCTGTGAGTGTTGGGTCATTCTAAGGCCTCAGATACAGGTAGCAGATGGGGGTACATTAGAGGGCCAGGGGCCTCGGGCACTTGGGCATGTGGGATATGGAACTGTGATATGTGGAAACTGTAATAATTCATATACCAGAGGCAAGTTAAAATATGCCAATACTGAACATGGAAAATTCATGTTTTGAAAATCAAGAACACTCAATTCTTTCTCTCACACACAAATAAGCAAACAGGAAGTAACACACAGGGACAGCAACAGGCCTGTGTGAGCAGTGACCCTAACAATAAGTGACAGACTTTGACAAGAACACAAGTCACATGTAAAAAACACTCTCTCTCACAGACAGGCACTCCTGTAGCCTTGGGAATAACCAAATCACACACACTCAGTTTTCCTCACAAGCAGGATACACCACCTCAACGTGACATAATGGTATACAGCAATCTCTCCCCCTCCTCCCACTACTTAGAGAGTACTTAGACAAGATGTACAACTTAACTCACACGGCCCTGTTTATATACTGTTCAGTGTTCAAGGTGCTGCCTCACTTAACAAAATGATTAAACGCAATTAACCAACAGGATGGAACATTTCCGATGGCCAGGACGAGACAGATTCCAGCAGTGTTTTTGGTGCCCCTCGTTTTCCATGCCAGCCCAAAGACGCTCGCTTTCAAAGGCATCCCCCCTTTTGTGTAAATGGAATTAGATAAACCTTTAGTTTCTGGGCTAATTAACTGTGGTGTTGCTGTGCGCTATGAAAGAGCTAGCTACAGTACTGTACTCAAAGACCTCTCATTTCCCCAGCAGAACAATCCTGATCCAATTTTCACCAGATCAAGGGCTGCTGGGATAGCAAAAAATAAAATAATTTGTTTGAGGTTTGTTCTTGCATCAAAGACAATCCACACGATGGTTCTTCTGTAGTGTCATATTCTATTTATTTATTTGTTTATTATGTTCATATCAGTCCACTCCTCCACCACCCCACACATCACCATCCCAATCTGCATTTACATTATACTCTGGAGCTTCAAATGACTACTGAGCAGTCACCATCTTTTTGTTTGGCTGTGGAACATATTGATCGGATCAAAACGGAAATGAGTTTGTAATGCTGCCAAGACATGGCCTGGTGGACGGTGATGTCACATCCTTCGCAATGTATTGCTGCTGAGGAGACATTACAATGGGATTGCAATGCTGTAATTCTCTGTTATAAACACCTCATACAGAGTGAAATATGCATGTTGGCTAAATGTAGAATGTAGCATTTAAAAAAAACGTTTTAGTCATTTAGCAGACGCTCTTATCCAGAGCGACTTACAGGAGCAATTAAGGTTAATAAGTGCTTTGCTCAAGGACACATCAACAGATTTTTCACGTGGTCGGCTCAGGGATTCGAACCAGTGACCTTCCGGTGACCTCTTAACCACTAGACTACAAGCCTATTGCTTATTCTACACTGTGTGAGCTGGGATTTGATATATCACGGGGTGAAGCAAAGCCCAATAAACGGTGCATTCAGAAAGTATTCAGACCCCTTCACCTTTTCCACATTTTGTTACATTACAGCCTTATTCTAAAAGGGATAAAATAGATGTATCCCCCTCACTAATCTACACACAATACCACATAATGATGTAGCAATAACAGGTTTTTAGAAATGTTTGCACATTTATAAAAAATAAAAAACGGAAATATCACATTTACATAAGTATTCAGACCCTTTACTCAGTACTATGTTGACACAACTTTGGCAGCGATTACAGCCATGAGTCTTCTTGGGTATGACGCTACAAGCTTGGCACACCTGTATTTGGGGAGTTTCTCCCATTATTCTCGGCAGATCCTCTCAAACACTGTCAGGTTGGAATAGGAGCGTCACTGCACAGCTATTTTCAGGTCTATCCAGAGATGTTTGATCGTGTTCAAATCTGGACTCAGGACATTCAGAATCTTGTCCCAAAGCCACTCCTGCACGGTGAGGTAAATTCCTTAAGTAAAAATACTTTAAAGTACTACTTAAGTAGTTTTTGGGGTATCAGTACTTTACTTTACTCTTTATATTTCTTACTCTTTACTTTACTCTTTATATTCGTTACATTTTAAATGCTTAGCAGGACAGAAAATGGTCCAATTCACACACATATCAAGAGAACATCCCTGGTCATCCCTTACGCCTCTGATCTAGCGGACTCACTAAACACAAATGCTTTGTTTGTAAATTATGTCTGAGTGTTGGAGTGTGCCCCTGGCTATCCGTAAATTTAAAAAACAAGAAAATTGTGCTGCCTGGTTTGCTTAATATAAGGACATTTTTATTATTTATAGTTTTACTTTTGATACTTAAGTATATTTAAAACCAAATACTTTGACTTTTACTCAAGTAGTATTTTACTGGGTGACTTTCATTTTTACTTGAGTAATTTTCTATGAATTAAGGTATATGTACTTTTACTCAAGTATGACAGTTGGGTACTTTTTACACCACTGCTTCTACGTTGTCTTGGCTTTGCTCTGATCATCTATCACTCAATCCTGACTAGTCTCCCAGTCCCTGCTGCTTATAAACATAAAAACGTCCACAGAAGGACGCTGCCACCACCATGCTTCATCGTAGGGATGGTGCCAGGTTTCCTCCAGACTTGGCATTCAGGCCAATCTTGGTTTCATTAGACCAGAGAATCTTGTTTCTCATGATCTGAGAGTCCTTTAGGTGCCTTTGGTAAACTTTAAGCGGGCTGTCATGTGATGTGCCTTTTACTGAGGAGTGGCTTCCGTCTGGTTACTGGAGTGCTGCAGAGATGGTTGTCCTTCTGGAAAGGTTCTACCATTTCCACAGAGGAACTCTGGAGCGCTGTCAGAATTACCATCAGGTTCTTCTCAGTTTGGCTGTGCGGCTAGTTCTAGGAAGAGTCTTGATGGTTCCAAGCTTCTTCCATTTAAGAATAATGGAGAACACTGTGTTCTTGGGGACCTTCAATGCTGCAGAAATGTTTTGGTACCCTTCCCCAGATCTGTGCCTCGACACGATCCTGTCTCGGAGCTCTACGGACAATTCCTTCGACCTTATGGCTTGATTTTTGCTCTGACATGCACTGTCAACTGTGAGACCCTATATGGACAGGTGTGTGCCTTTCCAAATCATGTCCAATCAATTTACCACAGGTGGACTCCAATCAAGTTGTAGAAACATCTCAAGGATGATCAATGGAAACAGGATGCACCTGAGCTCAATTTCAAGTCTCATAGCAAAGGGTCTGAATGTAATGTTTTATAAATTTGCAAATATTTCTAAAAACCTGTTTTCACTTTGTCATTAAGGGGTATTGTGTGTAGATTGATGAGGAAAATGTTTTATTTAATCCATTTTAGAATAAGGCTGTAACATTACAAAATGTGGAAAAGGTCAATGGGTCTGAATACTTTCCGAATGCCCTGTATTACTACCATAACACTATAGACTTCAAATGAACTTAGCTAGTTCTATAAAACGGTCTATAGTGTGAGGTCAGTGTAACAGTACTTCATATCCAGGGGATCAACATATCTATGGTAATTCCATGTGGAGTAAGGTTTTGTGAGTCAGTAATGTGTGTGTGTGCATGTGCGTGTGTGCATGTGCGTGTGTGTGTGTGTGTGTGTGTGTGTGGCTTATGTTCAAAACCACCTGCTAATTAGCTACACTGAATAAAGAACATGTATAAAAAAAAATGAAATCCTCCTCTTTTCAAATGGGTTGACTTGGTCCTGATTCCAGAGAATATTGAAATCCTCCTCTTTCCAAATGGGTTGACTTGGTCCTGATTCCAGAGAATATTGAAATCCTCCTCTTTCCAAATGGGTTGACTTGGTCCTGATTCCAGAGAATATTGAAATCCTCCTCTTTCCAAATGGGTTGACTTGGTCCTGATTCCAGAGAATATTGAAATCCTCCTCTTTCCAAATGGGTTGACTTGGTCCTGATTCCAGAGAATATTGAAATCCTCCTCTTTCCAAATGGGTTGACTTGGTCCTGATTCCAGAGAATATTGAAATCCTCCTCTTTCCAAATGGGTTGACTTGGTCCTGATTCCAGAGAATCTTGAAATCCTCCTCTTTCCAAATGGGTTGACTTGGTCCTGATTCCAGAGAATATTGAAATCCTCCTCTTTCCAAATGGGTTGACTTGGTCCTGATTCCAGAGAATATTGAAATCCTCCTCTTTCCAAATGGGTTGACTTGGTCCTGATTCCAGAGAATATTGAAATCCTCCTCTTTCCAAATGGGTTGACTTGGTCCTGATTGCAGAGAATATTGAAATCCTCCTCTTTCCAAATGGGTTGACTTGGTCCTGATTCCAGAGAATATTGAAATCCTCCTCTTTCCAAATGGGTTGACTTGGTCCTGATTCCAGAGAACATTGAAATCCTCCTCTTTCCAAATGGGTTGACTTGGTCCTGATTCCAGAGAATATTGAAATCCTCCTCTTTCCAAATGGGTTGACTTGGTCCTGATTCCAGAGAATCTTGAAATCCTCCTCTTTCCAAATGGGTTGACTTGGTCCTGATTCCAGAGAATATTGAAATCCTCCTCTTTCCAAATGGGTTGACTTGGTCCTGATTCCAGAGAATATTGAAATCCTCCTCTTTCCAAATGGGTTGACTTGGTCCTGATTCCAGAGAATATTGAAATCCTCCTCTTTCCAAATGGGTTGACTTGGTCCTGATTGCAGAGAATATTGAAATCCTCCTCTTTCCAAATGGGTTGACTTGGTCCTGATTCCAGAGAATATTGAAATCCTCCTCTTTCCAAATGGGTTGACTTGGTCCTGATTCCAGAGAACATTGAAATCCTCCTCTTTCCAAATGGGTTGACTTGGTCCTGATTCCAGAGAATATTGAAATCCTCCTCTTTCCAAATGGGTTGACTTGGTCCTGATTCCAGATAATATTGAAGAAACACTGTTATGTTCCTTTATGCCTTCAATGAGTGAAAAATAAATCAATGTTAGGATCAAATACAGAATGTAGCTAAATACTCGTTCTCTCTCCTTAAAGCCACAATCCAGAGAGTCAGTTGTTCAACCCATCAGCAGCCTCAACACTGGTTTGGGTTATGATAGGGTAGGGTCTAATCTTGCTACATTTGCACACACTGTACATATATTTTCTATTGTATTATTGACTGTACGTTTGTTTATTCCATCTGTAACTATGTGTTATTGTTTTTGTCACACTGCTTTGCTTTATCTTGGCCAGGTCGCAGTTGTAAATGAGAACTTGTTCTCAACTGGCCGACCTGGTTAAATAAAGGTGCATTTTTATTTTTTTAAAGGCAGTTGTATATCATTAATTGAAGAAAGAAAAACGTTGAACAGCAGGACATCTTACCGATTGTGCCTTTAAATTACGAGGTCAATCTTCAGCAATAAAGTTCTGTCACATAGCATGTAACCAGAGCTCAGCAGACACCTGTCACAACGCTGCTCAATGCAGATGGAAACGGGCAGATCTGCTGAGGCAAGCACTTCTTAATGAAATTATTGGTTCAAGGCACTCCATTGCAGCAATGCTTTGGGTCCACCAATTATGACACGCTACAGAGGTGTAACCTCCATGACAACTCAGGAGATGACATATCATCTGGAACATAGGAAAAGTCTCTCAACCTGATCCTAGGTTCACTGTTACTGCTTACTGAGCTGAGCATGTTAACATTTCATACCTAAAGTATTACCTTCAGGAAAGGAATTTCATTTCTGAGTGTGTGTGTTTGTTTGTGTGTGTTGGTGAGATGGTCTTGAAAATAATTCAATATGAGTGATATAAATGGCATATTAAATGGGTTAACTCCAAAAACGGACTGGCAACACTGCCCGAAATCAGATTATAGCCTATACTCAGCTTCAGTGAGATTCAGTTCACAAAGGATTCCAGGAGCACAGCTGAAATTCTCAGAACTGAATGCACTTAACATGCAAGCCCACCGGGCAGCCTAAGATGGAGATACAAATCCCATATACAGTATGCAAATGCTAAACCTAGAAGTCTCACAAGTATGTGCAAAATATATTAGAACAGGCGTGTGCTAATATTGTTTTCCGAGCCCACAATGGAGAAACAAACACAGCCCAGAGTCGGACAATATAGATTCTCTGGTGTATACACACGATTCATCTATTTGTTTCATTGGAGGGACATGTTTTTTATTTTAATACTGTGGCATAGATTTATTGTTGTCCGTCGCCAAGACTGAACGTTTCTTGTGTGTTTCTACGTTCTGTAGTCCATTTTGTCATTGAAATGTCTCAACAATCCTCAAGCTATGAGTAAATATACTTATTCAACAACATGTGGACATAGCAGTGAACTGTGGTGTCCTTCACAGAGGAGCGGGAGTAGCATTGCTAACAAACACTGTCCTTTTTGACCTAGAGTACACTTGAAACAAAGCATGAAGCCTCACTACAGACTGCAGCTAATGAGTGGAAGTTATCGGGATAAAAGCGTCCTTTGCTCTGACAGCACCACAGCACGGTATGTAAATCAACGCTCTGCCTGAACAAAAGACTGAGCAGTGATCGAGACTGACATAAGTGTAAGTGCTTCTGTTCTTTGGTAATCTCATGGGTGTTTATTGGCACAGGTCAAGAGCCCTTGCGTCTCTGATAACAATCTCCTGACTTAATGATCCAAATGATACCACTCTATGAAGATGCTTCAATAGCATTCCGTCTTGTTGGGACCAAATACCAGTTGCACTGTGGCATAAAACAGTTGAGGGGGATGAAAAACAAACGGCCTTATTTTACACACTACTGTCTTGCTCTTGGGTGAGATCAAATAAAATGTTATTTATCACAATACAACAGATGTTTACCTTGAAATGCTTACTTTACAAGCCCTTCCCAACGATGCAGAGTTTAAAAAATAAAAATAATAATACAAATATAAAATAGTAACAAGAGGAATAAAATACACAAGAATGGAGCTATATACAGGCAGTAGCAGTACCAGATCAATGTGGAGCTATATACAGGCAGTAGCAGTACCAGATCAATGTGCAAGGTATGAGGTATTTGAGGTAGATATGTACATAAAGGCAGGGTAAAATGACGAGGCATCAGGAAAGATCATAATAGGAGATGACCAAGAAGGACCTGCTTCTTAAGCTGAGACGAAACACAAGATTATTAGTGATACCTCAGAGGTGTGAATGGGGTACTTTACCCCAAGACTTAAATAAACCTACTCCATACCTTTCTTACTTCACATCCTGTCATATCTGACACACACTGAGGAGACATCTTAATCCCCAGAGCATCCAGCAGTAGCACCACTAGACTGTAACAGTTAGCCCCAGCCTGCCTGCCTGACTTAAAGTGTAATCTGGCCTGAGAGATGGAACAGGAGCTGGACTCACCATCCTCAGTGGGCACATAGACATTGAGGTATAGACAGTCCTCACTCTGGTTCTGAACGTAGCCTGCTGCAGCGTCCAGGTTGTCAGTGAACCACACCGGCAGCATTATTTCAGGTAGCACCCCGTGTACATTCTGCGGGCACACGGGGGCAAACTGGGTGGCGTTCCGGATCTCCTGCCAGGAGCCTGGCGCCTCTGGGGGCTGGAAGCGGCGCTCGCCGATGGGCGGGGTGGCGTAGGGCACGCCCAGGTACTGCTCCACGGGTCCCAGGATCTCGTTGTTGAGTTCCTTCCTGACGCCGCGCAGCTTGCCGTAGCCCGTGGTGACCATGGGGTGTTTCCCGCTGAGGTCGGCCCGCTGGCAGGAGGACAGTGCCAGGCGGAGGGCCAGGCCCAGGAGCCACACCAGACACGGGTCAGACATCCTGCGGGGGCTGGAGTGCCGCATCCCACCGAGCCCTGGACGTCTGGGGCCACTCTCTGGGAAGAAGGACATGTCCTCCGGTCTTCTGCCGAACAAACTAAATATGACTAGGAGTTCACTCGTGGACAGCAAAGAGTAAAGAAAGGACCTCCAAATACCCTGAAATTAGTAGGTTATTGGAGATACTGGGAGAAAGAAGGTATTGGGAGGGGTGGGGGGTTTGGTCAAAATCAGAGGTGTAGAGTGTGTTTTCCTAGCATAGTGTGAGAGGCGAGAGAGCAGGTGTAGAGAGGGGGAGGGACGGGAGGCATCCTCAGATAGACTGTCTGTTCTGGTCCATCCTCCTGAGAGCTCCTGATAGGCCAGCTGCAGACTGACAGCTTCCACAGCCAACACGCCACACCTGGGTACACACAAAGGTCAGAGGTCATAGTAAGTTAGTGGGTCTGTGTTTGGAAAGAGAGACACAACATTGACAGTAGCTGTTTTAAGTATGTTTTAAAATGGCCAGAAACAAATACATTTTGTCTGAAACTTGTCAGTCTATTCTTGTTCTGAGAAATTAAGGCTATTCCATGTAAAAAATTGCCAAGAAACTGAAGATGTCATGCAACACTGTGTACTACTTCCATCACAGAACAGCACAACTGGCTCTAACGAGAATAGAAAGGGGAGTGGAGGCCCCGATGCACAACTGAGCAAGAGGACAAGTACATTAGAGTGTCTAGTTTGAGAAACAGACACATCACATGTCCTCAACTGGCTGCTTCATTAAATAGTACCCACAAAACAACAGTCTCAACGTCAACAGTGAAGAGGCGACTACGGGATGCTGACCTTCTAGGCAGAGTTCCTTTTTCAAGTGTCTGTATTCTTTTGTCCATCTTAATATTTAATTTTTATTGGCCAGTCTGAGATATGTTTTTTCTTTGCAACTCTGCCTAGAAGGCCAGCATGTCGAGACTGGTGTTTTGTGGGTAATGAAGCTGCCAGTTGAGGCGTCTGTTTCTCAAACTAGACACTCTAATGTACTTGTCCTCTTGCTCAGGCCTCCCACTCCTCTTTCTATTCTGGTTAGAGCAAGTTTGCGCTGTTCTGTGAAGGGAGTAGTACACAGCCTGGTACGAGATCTTCAGTTTCTTGGCAATTTCTCCTTAGAGAATAGCCTTCATTTCTCAGAACAAGAAAAGACTGACGAATTTCAGAAGAAAGTTCTTTGTTTCTGGCCATTTTGAGCCTGTAATCAAACCCACAAATGTTGATGCTCCAGATACTCAACTAGTCTAAAGAAGGCCAGTTTTATTGCTTCTTTAATCAGAACACAACAGTTTTCAGCTGTGCTAACATAATTGCATGGGGTTTTTCTAATGATCAATTAGCCTTTTAAAATGATAAACTTGGATTAGCTAACACAACGTGTCATTGGAACACAGGAGTGATGGTTGCTGATAATCGGCCTCTGTACACCTATGTAGATATTCCATTAAAAATCTTCAGTTTCCAGCTACAATAGTAATTTACAACATTAACAACGTCTACACTGTATTTCTGATCAATTTGATGTTATTGTAACGGAGAAAAAAATGTGCTTTTCTTTTAAAAACAAGGACATTTTTAAGTGAACCCAAAACTTTGAACAGTAGTGTACTTGAGCTACTTTGAACAGTAGTGTACATAATGTCCTTGAGCTGCCACAACAGACATGTTCCCATATTTTAACTAGGCAAGTCAGTTAAGAACACATTCTTAATTACAATGAGGGCCTACCCCGGCCAAACCCGGACAATTGTGCAGCGCCCTATGGGACTCCCAATCACAGCCGGATGTGTTGGAGCCTGGATTTGAACCAGGGACTGCAGTGACACCTCTTGTACTGAGATGCAGTTCCCTAGACCCCTGGCCACTCGGGAGCCCACATGTACAAGTCTTAGATATCCATCCATGCTACGGCACTTTGAAGTAATCGATTTGACTCAGAAAACACGACAGCAATAAAAACCTGATGACACATCAATCAAAATAAATAAATAGCGTGACACCTCTCACTCTCCCCCTTTGGTGAATCTGTTGTCTTCACCATCACGGCTCTGTTTAGTTGTTTCCTGTCTTCTCATGGTTAAACTCGAATGGGCAGTGCTAATCTGGCCCTGGCTTTGGGAGATGGAGCAGTTTAGAAGTGATGAAGGCTTTATGTGGCTGGCGCTCACTGTCTGCAGAATACCCGCCACCCCACCTCCACACAGCCCCCCCAACCCACCTCCACACAGCTCCCTGCCACCCCACCTCCAGACAGCTGCTCTCCACTCCACGTCCAGACAGCCCCCCTCCACTCCACTCCACCTCCAGACAGCCCCCCTCCACTCCACCTCCAGACAGCCTCTCTCCACTCCACCTCCAGAGAGCTGCTCTCCACTCCACCTCCACACAGCCCCCCCAACCCATCTCCACACAGCTCCCTGCCACCCCACCTCCAGACAGCTGCTCTCCACTCCACCTCCAGACAGCCCCTCTCCACCGCACCTCCACACAGCCCCCCGACCCGACCTCACCTCCAGACAGCTGCTCTCCACTCCACCTCCAGACAGCCCCTCTCCACCGCACCTCCAGACAGCCCCCCGCCACCCCACCTCCACACAGCCCCCCCAACCCACCTCCACACAGCTCCCTGCCACCCCACCTCCAGACAGCTGCTCTCCACTCCACCTCCAGACAGCCCCTCTCCACTGCACCTCTAGACAGATGCTCTCCACTCCACCTCCAGACAGCTGCTCTCCACTCCACCTCCACACAGCCCCCCCAACCCATCTCCACACAGCTCCCTGCCACCCCACCTCCAGACAGCTGCTCTCCACTCCACCTCCAGACAGCCCCTCTCCACCGCACCTCCAGACAGCTGTTCACCACTCCACCTCCAGACAGCCCCTCTCCACTGCACCTCCAGACAGCTGCTCTCCATTCCACCTCCAGACAGCCCCTCTCCACCGCACCTCCAGACAGCTGCTCTCCACTCCACCTCCAGACAGCCCCTCTCCACCGCACCTCCAGACAGCCCCCCGCCACCCCACCTCCACACAGCCCCCCCCACCGCACCTCCACACAGCCCCCCGACCCGACCTCACCTCCAGACAGCTGCTCTCCACTCCACCTCCAGACAGCCCCTCTCCACTGCACCTCCAGACAGCTGCTCTCCACTCCACCTTCCAGACAGCTGCTCTCCACTCCACCTCCACACAGCCCCCCCAACCCATCTCCACACAGCTCCCTGCCACCCCACCTCCAGACAGCTGCTCTCCACTCCACCTCCAGACAGCCCCTCTCCACCGCACCTCCACACAGCCCCCCGACCCGACCTCACCTCCAGACAGCTGCTCTCCACTCCACCTCCACACAGCCCCCCCAACCCATCTCCACACAGCTTCCTGCCACCCCACCTCCAGACAGCTGCTCTCCACTCCACCTCCAGACAGCCCCTCTCCACTGCACCTCCAGACAGCTGCTCTCCACTCCACCTTCCAGACAGCTGCTCTCCACTCCACCTCCACACAGCCCCCCCAACCCATCTCCACACAGCTCCCTGCCACCCCACCTCCAGACAGCTGCTCTCCACTCCACCTCCAGACAGCCCCTCTCCACCGTACCTCCACACAGCCCCCCGACCCGACCTCACCTCCAGACAGCTGCTCTCCACTCCACCTCCACACAGCCCCCCAACCCATCTCCACACAGCTCCCTGCCACCCCACCTCCAGACAGCCCCTCTCCACCGCACCTCCAGACAGTTGCTCTCCACTCCACCTCCAGACAGCCCCTCTCCACCGCACCTCCAGACAGCTGCTCTCCACTCCACCTCCAGACAGCCCCCCCCAACCCCACCCCACCACACAGCCCCCCGACCCGACCTCACCTCCAGACAGCCCCCACCCTACCTCCACACAGCCCCTCCACCCCACCTCCACACTGTATCAGTCTGAGGGAAGGGAGAAAGGAGCCAATAAAGACAACTCCATCTATTACCAAGCATCTGACTCCCATTTTAATACAGGCACCGTCTGTAACGGTGTCTCAACGTAAATTACACAGCTATACTGTGTGGATATAAATTACTATACTGTAGCCTACAAATTCAACTGAGTTGGGGATATAGTATGTGTATTCCTTACAAAAAAGGAGAGAAATATATTGAACTATTAAATGGAAAAATAAGCGTAATGCTGTGATAAATGGACAAAGTGAGATATATGACACGCTGAATCTGTTGTTAAAAGATAAAATATAGTGTGGGTCGTAATGGAGTGAGAATGTGTGATTTGAAAAGACGTTCTTAGGTTTGTATCTCAGGCTGCCAAGTGGAGAGGCAGAGGAAGGAGTCAGGTGCCAACCTATTAAGTTTCAAGTTCTAATGTCACATGCACAAGTACAGTGAAATAACTTTCTTGCAAACTCTAACCCCAACAATGCAGTAATCAATAACAATGTAATACTAAAAATAACATAAGGTAGAATAAAAACACACAAGAAATAAAAATAACAAATAAGAAAAACAGGATAAAGTAAGTAAGCATACTATATACAGGGTCAGTCAGTTCCAGTACCATATTTACAATGTGCAGGGATACTGGAGTGATAGAGGTAGATATAGTACATGGCCAAAATTATGTGGACACCCCTTTAAATGACTGGATTCGGATATTTCAGCAACACCTGAGCTCAGTGACTTTCAATGTGGCACCAACAAGTCAGTACATCAAATTTCTGCCCTGCTATAGCTGCCCCTGTCAACTGTACAGTAAGTGCTGTTATTGTGAAGTGGAAATGTCTAGGAGCAACATCGGCTCAGCCGCAAAGTGGTAGACCACAAGCTCACAGAACGGGACCGTCGAGTGCTGAAGTACATAGTGCGTCAAACATTCTCTGTCCTCGGTTGCAACACTCACTACTGAGTTCCATACTGCCTCTGGAAGCAACGTCAGGACAAGAACTGTTCACCTGGAGCTTCATGAAATGGGTTTCCATGGCCGAGCAGCCGCACACAAGCCTAAGATCACCATGCACAATGCCAACAGTCGGCTTGCCGCAAATGCAATCTTGAGCAGTGGAAACACATTTTCTGGAGTGATGAATCACGCTTGGCAGTCCGACATCTGGGCAGTCCGAAAGACTAATCTGGGTTTGGTGGATGCCAGGAGAACGATACCTGCCCCAATGCATAGTGCCAACTGTAAAGTTTGGTGGAGAAGGAATAATGGTCAGGCCTTGTTTTTCATGGTTCAGGCTGGGCTCCTTAGTTCCAGTGAAGCAAAATCTTAACTCTACAGCATACAATGACATTCTAGATGATTCTGTGCTTCCAACTTTGTGGTAACAGTTTGGGCGAAGGCCCTTTCCTGTTTCAGCATGACAATGACTCTGTGCACAAAGTGAGGTCCATACAGAAATGCTTTGTCGATATTGGTTTGGAAGAACTGGCCTGCACAGAGCCCTGACCTCCATCCCATTAAACACCTTTGGGATGAACTGGAACGCCGCTTGCGAGCCTGGTCTAGATGCCCAACATCAGTGCCCAACCTCACTAACGCTCTTGCGACTGAATGGAAGCAAGTCCACGCAGCAAGGTTCCAACATCTAGTGGAAAGCCTTCCCAGAAGAGTGGAGGCTGTTATAGCAACAAAGGGGGGAACAACTCCATATTCATGATTTTGGAATGAGATGTTCGAAGAGCAGTTGTCCACATACCTTTGGCTATAAAGTGTATGTATCGGGTAAGGTGACAAGGTATCAGGTTATGTGATAAACAGTATAGGGTGGCTGGGATGATGGAGTTAATGTGTGCCATAACCAGCCTGCTCTTCATGATTACAGATGTGAGTTCTACAGGGCGGTGGTCATTGTGGCATGAAGCCTTAGAGTTCTCAGGAACAGGAACGATGGAAGTCATCTTAAAACCTGGGGATTACAGACTGGGACAATGGGAGGTTGAAAATGACCGTGAATATGCCTGCCAGCTGTTCTACTCTGAGAACACGCCTTGGAATACCGTCGGGCCCCACGCCTTGCGGGTGTTGACCTGATTAAAGACCTTACTCACGTTGGCCTCGGAGAGCGAGATTACCCAATCCTCTGGGTCAGCATTTTACCATCAGGTATTCACAGACGGACAGAGATTTACACTCAGATGAGAGACCTTTTGACCGATATGCCATCTTGCCAGCAAACAATGAACTGTCCTATTTAAATACAGCCCATTAAAACAATGAAGTACGATAAGGATTATGATCCCAGTTTGACAGGTGGAAAAGCCAGAGTACATCTTCCTATGTCACATTGTATATGAGGGTATCAGGACAGAGATTAGGATAAAGCATGACACATTTCAAGATGTAGGTTTTAGCCCATTGGTTTTTGAGATGGAGTAGTGGACCATTGGAATTCCTATACTTGATAACTAGGGATTTGTGTATCGATCTACGTGTAGATGTGTTTCTCAATGTTATGGTGCTGCTGTGGCCTTGGCGTTGACGTAATGATATACTCTCAGGGTGTATATTCATCACGACTGCTTCCAGATATGAGTCACCATTGAATTTGTAATGAGATCTGGCTGTCTTTGCTCTGATTATTGGAGATCGTCAAATGTCCTTAGCCATGCATATTTATCAGATACAGTTAGGGCCTGCTGCATATCGCACTTGGCTGGTGGGCTGAATTTAGATTTCATAAATATGGATTTGTTATTTTTTTAACCCCACACCCCCACCTGAAAAACAAAACAAGACATAACAAAGAGAAGCTGGAATATGATTAAACAAAACAACACTACATCGACCACACCTTCAAAAACACCCCATTATCACCCTGTTTCCCATCCCACTCTCAACGGTTACAGAGCAGGATGAAAGGAGCGCTGGGTAGTTATGAGAGGAGAGGGGATTTTACCCTCCACTGGATAACAGGACAGGGATAACACACAAGACGCAGCGCTAGGCTATATCATGAATATGGGCAACACAGCTGGAGCATAATATTAGCAGCAACCCCCCAGCCATACACATAATATTATCACTTTCATGAGAAAGGATCCACCGCCATAAAACAAAATGAATGTCAAAATGTATTCTGGTCAAATCATTACACTTGGTTTCTTAGCAACGTTACTAACAACCCTCTGAAGAATCATGTCATCTCCAGTCTCTCCAGGGTTTATGATCTCATTGTTCACGTGTTCTGAACTTCACGACACAGAAAAATCATTACAGGAAGGGACGCTTTTTGGCTGCCATTTTGTCTGTGTCATTCACATTCCTACTTAAGAGTAGAAGTACTACCAAAATAAGTGTGGTCATTCCTTGGCCAATCAGTAAGCAGGACAGAAGGATAAAGTGTAGGTATGCAGCAGCATGGAGAGCAGATTAGAGCAGTGATGTTGTGGTATGAGTTGCTGGCAGTCAGAGCACGGACTCCATAGCAACCGATAGCATGGGTCTATGCTGGAGACGGCAGGGCTCCACTGGTTCCAGACAGCATGATGAATTACACACCCAGGAGCTGTCAATAAAAAGTGCTTACATTTCCTCTTCAATAAGAGCCCTGCAGCTCATTATGTTGCAGGGGGCAGATGAACATAGACTACCTCCCTGCACAGGCACAGGCACAGGCACACACACACGCAAACACAGAGAGTCTCCAAGAGATAGGTTTATTTATATATCAGCATGATAAGGTCAGCTCATAAATCAGTCAAAGATATTACTCTCTTCGGGACACAACATACGTGTAAAAGCATGCATGTATGTGTGTGTATGTCTGTATGTATGCTGATGTCACTCAGTCAAGGAGGATGTTGTGTGTTGTGTGTTCTGGCCAAGTGGAGTGCTAGAATAAACGTTTAGCTCCTGGGGAGGAATCCCACTCGTGGGCCCTTATTGATTAGCTTAGCGTGGGTTAGGGTCACGTCCAACAGGGCCTGCAGTCTGACAGACAGACTTCCCTCCCCACTGCCCGCCCAGCTCTCGGAGTGTGTGAGAGCTACAGACACATACAGACACACACGCACTCTCAGACACACGCACTCTCACACACACGCACTCTCACACACACGCACTTTCACACACACGCACTCTCACACACACGCACTCTCACGCACTCTCACACACACGCACTCTCACACACACGCACTCTCACACACACGCACTCTCACACAAGATGCTGAGTACTGACTGCAGGGGGAGGGGCTAGTGTAAGCAAGAATCTCAAATGATTCCACTATCACCTCACACAATAAGAAAGAGAATGATATCTGCAACTCCAAGGATTGGCAAGGGGAAGCAATGGAACCAGCTTCAGTTTCATATATCCATCAGCCATATTGTCCAGGCCCACCACATAGGCCTACAATATGTGTTGAAATTGAGTGTGATGAAAAATTCCTACAGACCACAAAAGGGTCAGAAGGTAGCGTCATCAGCAGCCCCATCAGTAGAAGTGTGTAGTTGAATGTGTGTGTGTATCGGCCAGGGCTGTGTCCTGTAATTGGCCTAACAGTCATTGCGGCTCTGTCAGGTGAGGCTGTTTGATGTAGTAATACCTTCTGCCTCCAGGACAGTTTTACAGCTGTGTTTAAGAGGACGAATGGTCAAATTGAACAGTGAAACCCCTGCAGAATGGCGGCGTTTGAAAAACAGCGTGTCATAAGCCTCTTTGTCTCTGCCGCCAGTGCTGAAAAACACATGCACTGTTTCAACTGTCAAGCTGTTCTTTTCTCCTGTACTAACGCACGTCTGTGGATGACAAGCAGCTTAGCAGGCCACAAAACAGAAGGCAATGTCTCTGGGAGAACTAATACTTGTTTCAAGCCGTAGCAACTCAGGTGTCCGTTTCTATGAGCAGAAAACACTCACACACACGGTTGATTTACTGCAAGTACAGTAATACTGAAAGCTGGGTAATTCAACTCCAATGTTATTCTTAGTTCATCTATTCCTGGTTAATCTACAGTGGAGTGTAATATCCCCTCTCCTCTCCCACTCTGACTGAAACTCTTCTGATTCTTAGTTCAATCTATTCTTAGCTAATCTGTTCTGGACAGCAATATCCCACTGAAGGTTAATCTGTCTGAGAAAATAATCATTTTAGCATGCCATTTCTTGTTCCAGTGTTAATTTCAGGTTGACCTCATAATTACACTGAACCACTGTGCTGTCATCCTTCATGAAGGCCGGGAGCTTCATCCCAGAATTCCCTCTGTTCAGCGTGAGCTCCCACTTCAAGCAGCTCCACTCTGAAAAGGGCTCAGACACTACAACCCCGGTCCATCACCCTCTACCCTCAAACCCCATCTCACTCCAGCCAGGGGAATTTAGAGATTACAACTAAACAAAGTGCCCCACTTAAGGTTATTATTGTAATTAACCCAAAGTTCAACCAGGACTTCAAAATAGTCTATTTGAAAAGTTTCTGTCTACAGGAATCCTAGAGGGGCCAGTGAGTAGGAGATGTAAGACTGTTCAGATTAGATTTTTGTGTGTATTTATATCTCCCAGAATGCATCCCTACAAGTCACAGCATGAGGGAAACAATCAGATAAACAAGCTCATGAATAATCAAATAAAAGTCAATTAAGGGGACTCTAAGGAAGCGGGAGTGGAGGGTGTTATTAACGAACAAGGGAAGGAGACCGGGGACATTAAACAGTGGGCAGAAGAGAAGGTGAGAGAAAAAGTCTCTCTGCCTCCGTTAGGCCAGACAATCAATGTGTCACCCCATGGTGAACACTGGTCTTTACTCTCAACACCAGCAGCACACACACCAGCCAGCGACTCCCCCACGCACACACACCCACACACACGCCCAGATAAAATGCCCTAGAATTGTACAGTACGCAGTACTTATAAGTGTCAGAGTGTGTTTCTACATCTGTCCTGGCATCCGTGTGCCAATGTGCGTGTTACTGAAGTGCACTGGTATGAACAATCTGGCCACACACTAATTACTGTTTATCTAGGCAGCAAACTAGGTGAGGTTTTTTATGTGTGGGGAGAGTGTGAGCAGTTTGACAGCTGCTTCCCCTCTAGCCAAGGCTAATTTAAGGAGAGCGATCCTGGCTGAGACAAATGGTCTGAAACGTTTAATAATGAACCCCCCTTGATCCTGATAAAACAGAGGGCAGTGAGCACAGTCTAACTGACCCATTGTATTTGTGTGAAGTCAGGTCAACTGTGTGACGGTATTGGGTGCGTTCAAATGTCATGCCAGGTCCTCTATGACTGCTTAATGACCTGATGTTTTATCTTCTACTTGATAAAAGGATAATAGACATTTGGAATAGATTTGAGCTGTACTTGTATCTTTCAAAATGTACATGGAAACAATTAAAACATGGAGATTCGATCAAATGATTAAAGCTGAGAGATGATGAATATGACTGAATATTGCAGGTTTGTATTTATTAAAGATCCCCATTAGCTGCTTCCAAGGCTTCCAGGTTATATACAATATAAAATATTACATGACATTACATTTCATAACACTTGTCACAACACATTAAGTGTGTTCCCTCAGGCCTCAGGTTGTGTGCAGGCAGGTGTTACATGGGTTGGGGGTCTGTGTGTGTGGGTAAGTGGTGTACCTATAGAACTTGGGGATCAGGGGTGGTCTCAGGAGGGGTATTCACTCTGAGCCATTTGAAATGCAACAACTACACTTCATCATGGATTAAAACAGCCACAGCCCCTGCATACCTTCACTTGCCAAACACGCTCACATTACAGTAAAGCAGTCCATGCCTAGGGGCAATACTCATGCCTTCTTTAAAGGCATGCCCCCTCCAACACAGGGGGGATTAGTCCTGGGAGCTAGGCAGGGGAGTTACATCTGGGATCAGGGGAGAGAGAGAGAGAGAGAGAGAGAGAGAGAGAGAGAGAATGGGATTGCATTTCCTAAAGCTGGCAACACTTTCATACAATATCTTTGAATGAGAAGGCAGTCATGCAGTGAAGGCAGAGTCAGGCAGTGAAGGCAGAGTCATGCAGTGAAGGCAGAGTCATGCAGTGAAGGCAGTCATGCAGTGAAGGCAGAGTCATGCAGTGAAGGCAGTCATGCAGTGAAGGCAGTCATGCAGTGAAGGCAGAGTCATGCAGTGAAGGCAGTCATGCAGTGAAGGCAGAGTCATGCAGTGAAGGCAGAGTCATGCAGTGAAGGCAGAGTCATGCAGTGAAGGCAGAGTCATGCAGTGAAGGCAGAGTCATGCAGTGAAGGCAGTCATGCAGTGAAGGCAGTCATGCAGTGAAGGCAGAGTCATGCAGTGAAGGCACTCATGCAGTGTCCACTACTCCGGTGCACAACTGCATCTCAGTCTCCCCCTTCTCTCTGTCTACCTCCCTCCCTCTCTCAGTGGTGCTGCTGTGGGGGCCTGATCTATGGCACAGAGTGGCGTTGAACGGATGAGAGTAGGCGAGAGGAGGATGTATGAGTGATGCTGGGGGAAAGCGTGAATGGGAGGTACACTCATTTCTGACGCGTGAGCTGTTCTTGCGAGCGGTTCTCGACCCGACAGAAAGAGGGCTTTGATTTAGCTGGGGGTCCAGGGCATCCTGGATGGGCTCCATCCATCTTGCAAAGTAATTACATTACGAGCGTTTCCATTGGAGGGAGGAGGGCAGAAGCTGGGGGATCTCAATGGCTTTATAAATCACATTCACTCACTAGAAACTCACTAGAAACTCACTAGAAATTGGAGGGAGATAGAGGGTTCTATTATATTTCATACTTTGTAAAAAAATGACTGTCCAACACTGCTGTCAGACCTTAAAAATACCATTTTAAAATTAGAGTTTGGGAGCTAGGACGAAAGAGATATTGTGGAAATGTTCAGGTAAAACTTTACTAACTTTAGTAGCTTTTCAGCTACTAATTTTATTTGGGGCTAGATTCCGTCCGTACCGCGGAAGATCTGCGTTATAGCGTGATTTAAATTAAGGTTATTTCCAATTGAGAAGACATACAGTGGGGAGAACAAGTATTTGATACACTGCCGATTTACAGTGGGGGGAACAAGTATTTGATACACTGCCGATTTTGCAGGTTTTCCTACTTACAAAGCATGTAGAGGTCTGTAATTTTTATCATAGGTACACTTCAACTGTGAGAGACGGAATCTAAAACAGAAATCCAGAAAATCATTGTATGATTTTTAAGTAATTAATTTTCATTTTATTGCATGACATAAGTATTTGATCACCTACCAACCAGTAAGAATTCCGGCTCTCACAGACCTGTTAGTTTTTCTTTAAGAATCCCTCCTGTTCTCCACTCATTACCTGTGTTAACTGCACCTGTTTGAACTCGTTACCTGTATAAAAGACACCTGTCCACACATTCAATCAAACAGACTCCAACCTCTCCACAATGGCCAAGACCAGGGAGCTGTGTAAGGACATCAGGGTTAAATTGTAGACCTGCACAAGGCTGGGATGGGCCACAGGACAATAGGCAAGCAGCTTGGTGAGAAGGCAACAACTGTTGGCGCAATTATTAGAAAATGGAAGAAGTTCAAGTGACGGTCAATCACCCTCGGTCTGGGGCTCCATGCAAGATCTCACCTCGTGGGGCATCAATGATCATGAGGAAGGTGAGGGATCAGCCCAGAACTACACGGTAGGACCTGGTCAATGACCTGAAGAGAGCTGGGACCACAGTCTCAAAGAAAACCATTAGTAACACACTACGCCGTCATGGATTAAAATCCTGCAGCGCACGCAAGGTCCCCCTGCTCAAGCCAACGCATGTCCAGGCCCGTCTGAAGTTTGCCAATGACCATCTGGATGATCCAGAGGAGGAATGGGAGAAGGTCATGTGGTCTGATGAGACAAAAATATAGCTTTTTGGTCTAAACTCCACTCGCCGTGTTTGGAGGAAGAAGAAGGATGAGTACAAACCCAAGAACACTATCCCAACCGTGAAGCATGGAGGTGGAAACATCATTCTTTGGGGCTGCTTTTCTGCAAAGGGGACAGGACGACTGCACCGTATTGAGGGGAGGATGGGTGGGGCCATGTTTCGCGAGATCTTGGCCAACAACCTCCTTCCCTGAGTAAGAGCATTGAATATGGGTCGTGGCTGGGTCTTCCAGCATGACAACGACCTGAAACACACAGCCAGGGCAACTAAGGAGTGGCTCCGTAAGAAGCATCTCAAGGTCCTGGAGTGGCCTAGCCAGTCTCCAGACCTGAACCCAATAGAAAATAATTGGAGGGAGCTGAAAGTCCGTATTGCCCAGCGACAGCCACGAAACCTGAAGGATCTGGAGAAGGTCTGTATGGAGGAGTGGGCCAAAATCCCTGCTGCAGTGTGTGCAAACCTGGTCAAGAACTACAGGAAACTTATGATCTCTGTAATTGCAAACAAAGGTTTCTGCACCAAATATTAAGTTCTGCTTTTCTGATGTATCAAATACTTATGTCATGCAATAAAATGCTAATTAATTACTTAAAAATCATACAATGTGATTTTCTGGATTTTTGTTTTAGATTCCGTCTCTCACAGTTGAAGTGTACCTATGATTAAAAATTACAGACCTCTACATGCTTTGTAAGTAGGAAAACCTGCAAAATCAGCAGTGTATCAAATACTTGTTCTCCCTACTGTATACAGCGTTTATGTATATGAAGAGAATGCGGTCTCTGCAAACACAGGAACATTGCCTTTAAAATTCAATCACACTATAGCGAGGATCATCCGCGATACGGATTGAATCTAGGCCTTAATTTAGTTAACTAAGGATTGTTATGATTGGCTTTAGCAACATTACTATACAGTAGTTTGCAAAGTAACGCTGATTAAGCCTGAAATTAAAAGATAGAAGCAATTTACTGTATGCATTTGACTAATGAGGTTGATCACATGCACAACACACATGCAAGCACACACACACACACATACACACACACAGCGGAGGCTGCTGAGGGGAGGACAGCTCATAATAATGTCTGAAACGGCGCAAATGGGATGGCATCAAACACATGGAAACCACGTGTTTGATGTATTGGATACCATTCCACCAATTCCACTCCAGTCATTACCACGAGCCCATCCTTCCCAATTAAGGTGCCATCAACCTCCTGTGACACACACACACACACACACACACACTCTTGCTCTCCCCGCCACCTCCTCTCTCTCAGGACAAGAATTAGAATTCTGACAAAATGCGTCTTAAATGGGGTTACAATCCTCTTCCCTTTGTCTTAAGGGTCAGTAACCACACACCCCCAGTTACGCCCTGTCTTATAGTGGACTTAGCTAGCATTAGCACGTACACACCCGACCCTAGCATGGACAGAATAGTCAGTGGTGTGAGATGGAACAGAGTAAATAGGCATTTCAACGTTATAGCTTTAACCGGTGCTAACTTGTGTATTATAAACTGGGTGGTTCGAGCCCTGAATGCTGATTTGCTAACAGCTGTGGTACATTATATCAGACCGTATACCAGGAGTATGACAAAGCATTTATTTTTACCCCTCTAATTACATTGGTAACCAGTTTATAATAGCAATAGGGCACTTGAGGGTGTTTGTGGTAAATGCCACGTTGCGTTGGCCTAAGAACAGCCCTTAGCCGTGGTATATTGGCCATATACCACACCTCCTAGGGCCTTATTGCTTAAATATTGGGGGTTGTTAGGTTGGCCTGGCTTGATATGTTTTTCCTGAGGAGCCAGCTGCATGTCACTCAGGTCTGCAGCAGATACAAGATTTGCTCTCTATCCCTTGACTCAAACCCAATAACGTTTGCAATATCTTAATTATTTAATATGTGTGTGTAGCTTACAGAGTTCACATCTATATACATTTATCTTATTTTTAGTTGGCCAAAGAGTTGATGAGGTGATGGCTGGATATCTTTTTAGCAATGTCCGACATAGAACACGTGAGGTACCCCATAGGGGCAACAAAATATGCAACTATATGCAATGAAAACCAATGAAGCAGAAATAATTGACCTATTTGGAGGTAGACTGGCACCGTATCACTTCTACACCGATAAATAAGACACGCAATATTTGTATTCGTTTTATTGTTGATAGTCGGGAAGGTTTTTCTATGCCAGTCTAGGCCGAGAACCTGAACTATGCAAAATGAAAGTTTCATTTGATATCCGAATTTGGCGTGCCTGAAACGCTCCTCTTCAACCTGTCTCCGTCCACGAGGGGAGGTGCTGAAAGACTAATAGCGCTTGCTGCCCAGCTCTTAAGCAGGAAGGTACCCTTCACGTTTCTCTACAGCGGCTCTCTCGGGGCACTGTATATCTCTCTGGCTGCAGAAAACATCTAATTTCTCCAGCTTTAAATTAGGTTTTTCAATATTTTCTAAAAGTTTGCTTTGTTTTAGCAACAGATCCTTCCATTTATTGATTTATGTGGTGAAGACACTAAAATTAAATGCGCAAATTATTATGTGACGTCATATCGCTGCATGAGTTGGCAAGAATGTTTGGGGGCCACTCTTGTAATGCAATTATTTATTTATTTTTATGAAATTGCTGTTGGACAAGATCATTTCGAGTCAGCCTGGTAATCTCCATATACCTAATTTATCTCTCTCCGCCCGTAGGCAAGTCATGGCTAAGGCTAACAGTATGGGAAATGTCCAGAGGCAAGTCATGGCTAAGGCTAACAGTATGGGAAATGTCCAGAGGCAAGTCATGGCTAAGGCTAACAGTATGGGAAATGTCCAGAGGCAAGTCATGGCTAAGGCTAACAGTATGGGAAATGTCCAGAGGCAAGTCATGGCTAAGGCTAACAGTATGGGAAATGTCCAGAGGCAAGTCATGGCTAAGGCTAACAGTATGGGAAATGTCCAGAGGCAAGTCATGGCTAAGGCTAACAGTATGGGAAATGTCCAGAGGCAAGTCATGGCTAAGGCTAACAGTATGGGAAATGTCCAGAGGCAAGTCATGGCTAAGGCTAACAGTATGGGAAATGTCCAGAGGGCTCAAGTCAACTCATAAATATCACCATAGCTCATGTATGAGAGCAGAGCAGTGATCTACGTACAATGAGTTCACAAAATATTAGGAATAATGTTTTGTACATTCAGTACACCTTCCTAATATTGAGTTGCACCCAATTTTGCCCTCAGAACAGCTTAAATTCATCGGGGCATGGACTCTACAAGTTATCGAAAGCATTCTACAGGGATTTTGGCCCATGTTGACGCCACAGTTGTGTCAAGTTGGCTGGATGTCCTTTTGGACATACACACTGTTGAATGTGAAAAACCCAGCAGCGTTGCAGTTCTTGACACACTCAAACCAGTGCACCTGGTACCCTCTACCATATCCTGTTCAAAGGCACTTAAATATTTTGTCATGTCCATTCACCCTCTGAATGGCATACATACACACTCCATGTCTCAATTGTCTCAAGGCTTAAACATCCTTCTTTAACCTGTCTCCTCTTCTTCATCTACACTGATGGAAGTGGATTTAACAAGTGACATCAATAAGGGGTCATAGCTTTCATCTGGATTCACCTGGTAAGTCGATGTCATGGAAGGAGCAGGTGTTCCTAATGTTTTGTACACTCATTTTATGTCCTCTGAGACACATGATGTTGAGGAGAGCAGAAGTGCAAGCCATATGTCATATACGCTGCAATATGGGCCATATGAACATTGATCTCATCATATACATTATGTCATGCTGTCATGGCATTTATTGCTGATGATGTCATAGGCTTTGTGACTTACAGTGACTCTGGTCATAAAGTACACACTTCATGTTATTGCAGTTCATCTCAAATAGAGAAACTCAAAGTGCTGCTGAGTGTTTTAGAGAAATGAGAAACCACAAAAGGTAATAATTTCCACAAGATAAGACAGAAAATGACAATTTTCCAAACTGTCTCATCGTGGATTGGTGGTTTTATATCATAGTCAGCATAAAAGCACTCTTTTGTATCTGGTCCTATCACGGTTTCACCAAATGTTTGGTTTAGAGGTCAACATTTTTACCTATCATTGGCTTCGTTGACAACTTTGACTCTCTCTCTCACTCGTAACATTTCCAGACTGAAACGTGTCTTCAGCACCTGCCTCTGTGTTATATAAGAGCCTGAGAATGAAATATGGGTAGTGATATAGGATGATGTAGAGATGGTAATGTGATAAGGTATGGAGATTGTTGTGTCAGGGATGATGTAGAGATGGTTATAATATAATAATATATGCCATTTAGAAGACACTTTTATCCAAAGCAAATTATAGTTAAGCGTACATACATTTTATGTTCGGGTGGTTCCGGGAATCGAACCCACTATCCTTCATTGTAAGTGTCAAGTTCCAGTAACTGAGCTACAGAAGACCACTTATTAAGTGGAACTGTATATAGTAGGAAGTGACTAGCATAGATTAGTTATGAGGAGGGTGGGGGGCACCCAATCATAATCATCTGTCTCAAGGGCACTCCATGTTACTGTAACATAAACAATCAATATACCATTTCACAATCATCACCACATTCATCAATGGTTTGAAATGAACTTGTAGAATATCAATAAGAGGCCTTAATGATGGAGCGTGAGCATTAAATTGAACCAAGTCTTGATCAGGCTCAGCAGCCTTTTGATAAATGGTTAGTATCCCGCATTAGTTCAGATGCTTGTTATATTATACATCATAATCTGGGAGGCCAGATGCTCACCTTCAGGGAGCATTGCATGCTTTAACTAGAGCACATCACACATTCCGGCATGTTTCATTATACAGCACTGTACACTACCGCTTGGCGCTAAAAAGTAAGCTAAGCCCACTGAGGTATACATCACTTGTAATGGGGACAATGACGTTGCTCAACTCGGGCTGAAACAAATGTGTGGCCAGGTGGAAAGCCCAACCATCGTGATGAATACAGGCTGGAGGACTGCTACAGGCACGCTACAAATGAACTTTAGGGCCAATGCCTACAGAACCTCTGTCTGCCCTGCTGTGATTCAGTGGCTGCCTCAGTCTGTTTAGCTATCTGCTTTCCATCTGGTTTACGTGTGCTTGTTTGGCTTGTCTCCTCCACCACTGCTGAAACCCAGTCCCTAAACTGTAGTCCAGCTGGGATCTGAGTTTCCAAACAAATGAATAATTAGAGTCCGTTTTTTGGAAAAGCAGTTATAAACTGTATCGCTGTTTTTTTTGCAACGGTGTGAATCCCTTTTCTCCAGCAAAGTGAAGGTGGGTTTATTCCCCGAAAAACCACTGGCGGTCCGCTGACTACACAAACAGATATCAGCAGGTCCTCCCGTCACTCCCTCTGTGTTGGGTTTTTCCTTCTGGTTGACCTCTCAAGCCAAGGAAGCACTATGTCCTGTGGCATCAGGGCCTAACAGACACCCACAGGAGCCACTTACACACTGATCCCTGGCCCCTAGAAACACAGAGGGAACCCAGAGAACCAGTTAAGACTGGATACACTGTAACAGACTTACACACATAGAGGCTCTACTCCAGCTCTGTTAAAAATAGATTCTCTCTTCCCATGACCTGTCCTTCACCACAACCCTTGATTATCTCTGTAATGTCGCATGGTGGATGCTACAAGGCCCTCTGGAATGTGAAATGAAGAAATGGGACAGAAGAAGCTCTGCATCATGTTGTCGTGATGTGAATTGATGGTGACATGTAGCAGAGGAATGTCCATACGGTTTGTGCTCAGGAAATAATTGCTCCCTGGCCATGACTAAGGGACTAGTTGGGGACAGTATCTAGAGGCTAATTAGACAACACTGGGTTTAATTAGGAAGACTTCGTCTCCATCATCATCAATCATCTCTACACAACACACATGACATTTACGGTCGGGAGGTCACAAGCTTGCAACAAATGTGACATGTTTGACCACAGAGAATACATCAGTTCCCTGTTTCTCCTTCTATTAATACAGTAAAGCTCAAATTTCACTCTTCACATGCTAAATAATACTAGCAATCTTTCCGTCAGGCCTCTATAGCCTGTCAGTCGTAGCTCATGATGGAGCAAAACAAAGGAATCTCCTTAGTCAGCAGCTGCAGCGGAGGCATGTGCAGGGGAGACCAGTCACTGTTGCTCTACGACCCGGCCAGCAACACTGGCTCACTGGGGTTAGGCACATCATATCACACATCCCAGCAAATAAGCACGGTTCATTGGGCCACGTTGAGAGCTTTTTAGAACCTGGCACCATCACATTACAGGCAGCTGCTGAAATATAGATCTTGCCTTGAGAAAAGTCTTGAGTGCAGCCGATGATTCACACCCTACATGGGTCTTTTTGGTGTGAAGTCTGTGAATGTAGCAAATTGTGGGAAAAAAATAACAGCTGGCTACATTAAGGTGGTGAAAAGGTCAATAAAAGTGCTGAACTGAGATCAGCCATATGTGAAAAATGACTGCACGGACATCATTTGTATGCACAAGAGGCAAGTGTACTCAGATTTCCTGTACGCTGAGAGAACTATACAGAGGTCAGCTTAAAGTAAGATAGGGGCTGTACTGATATCAGCCTGATGTGTGTGTGAGAGAGGACTAGCGATCAGCTGGATGAGAAATTAACCTGTACAAAAAATGACCTTAATATACATGGTGAAGACATGGACGACAGCTTTACTGGCCACACAATGCAGCGTTTTATGTAAACAACCTTATTTACTCTACCAAGAAGAAATGTCTACATTTATACTTGCCCAACATTTTATTTCATATTGCCAAAGAAGTGGAATATGAGATGGCATGGTTATAAAGTTTGACTTAGGACCAAAAACAAAAACTAAATAATAGAACATGAAAATAAATGCTCATAACATAACCAACTGCCTTAAAGTGAACATTTGAGTGTGAAGGAAGCAGGCTCCACCCACCCTGGCCCCTGATGATGGTTTAAATGTTAATCCAGCTGTGCTAGATGCCTACAGGCTGGCACTGTGTAAGACAGAACACACAGTAGTTGTGCCAGAAACCAGAGAAGAAGCACATACTCAGGGGTTGGTGCAAACTGAACATCGCCGTACACCCTTCATTATTCATGTGCTCTGAGGAAAGGCTCCATACATGCATCCAAGATGAACTCACTGCTAGGTTACATCCCTATAACCCTTCCCTGGGCCTGGCCTGCTCCTTCCCTGAGCCTGGCCTGCTCCACTCACAGTCATACTAAGATCCTCCAACAGAAACTCTCCATATAGATGCAATACAGGTCTACTAAGTGACTCTTTCTCAGCAACAGGGAATTAGAATTACTTTGTGGATGATAATTAATGGTCATTTTTGTAGGAGTTTATGCATTTTTCTTAAGGCGAAATCAAGTCTGTCATTTCAAAGTGAAAATTACAAACTACAGGAGCCTTTTTAAACACAATCCATGTCTCAATTGTCTCAAGCCTTAAAAATCCTTCTTTGACATGTCTCCTCCCCTTCACTTGACAAGTGACATCAATAAGGGATCATAACTTTCACCTGGATTCACCTGGTCAGTCTATGTCATGGAAAGAGCAGGTGTTCTTAATGTTTTGTACACTCAGTGTAGTATGTTTGTGCTGTGAGCATTTCGAAGTGTGAATAATGAGTGTTCCTCATAGGTGAGAGTAGCCCCTTAAGCCCTACACCCTCCCTTGCATTTAGACTTTGATGTGATGGCAGCGTTATGACACAGCAAGTGCTGCTCCTGGCATGGTGCCAGGGCACAGACCATAGAACTGGACACAACCTGTTGGTTTTAGCCAGTGGAAGATCCCTGAGTTCTAACTTTAAGTAAAATAATCATGATTATGTAAGGCTTTACAGAATGACAGATCCCAAATGCTGTACATTAACCACTGCTCAACTCAGAGGGCTCTGGTCCCATAGAATCTGACACTCTTTTTCACAACCCTCCAAGTCATTGGAGTGATAGCATAAGTAACATTAACTTTAAAATCATCCATGACGAGTTACAGGTGCTAAGACTAGTAGTTGTAAAAGTAGTAATGGTAGTGCATTGCTAGGTAACGACGTAAACAATGCCACTTCATATGAATGTGGCAATGTGTATGTTGTCTCATATATCATGCGCAGGAGAGGCTCTAACAATGGGGATTTCAAACCACCCGTTGTATAACTCTCCATGCATCATGTATGCATTTTAGACGTTCCCGGAGTCATTAGAGGGTATAGGTCGGAGCACTAGCTGATTAGGACCCTGTCAGTAAGATCAGTGGGCAATGCGAGGCGGATCCACTATCATTAAGAAGGCTAAGCCAGAGTACAAGTGTATCCTCGACCTCCATCTGAACAGAGGTCCTCTTGTCTGAGCTGAATTCTGCCATTGACTGAGTACTGCCCAACCAGCACTGAATATAAATGTGCCCCTCTCCTTGGATGCGAGTGTGTGCATTTGCTTGCATAGTCACAATGCACACTCCTGTGATACCAATACCAATGCACACTCCTGTGATACTAATACCAATACACACTCCTGTGATACCAAAACCAAAGCACACTCCTGTGATACCAATACCAATACCAATGCTGTGATACCAAAACCAATGCACACTCCTGTGATACCAATACCAATACACACTCCTGTGATACCAATACCAATGCACACTCCTGTGATACCAAAACCAATGCACACTCCTGTGATACCAATACCAATACACACTCCTGTGATGTGCATCTGATTATACCTGTGTGTGTATGTTTTACATGTGTGACAATGAAGGTGTATGTTGATGACAGTGACCAATATTAAATATTACCTTTAAAGAAATCACACAGGTCAATACATGATATCAAACATACAGCAATCTATTTCACAGGTATGGCAGAGGGATCTGGCACGCTCACACTAAGAGCACATACAACCATTATCTATCAAGTGAAAAAATCTATCAATCCCTACGTAGCCAAAGGGCTACCGATGGGCGCAATTAATTCCCTAAATGGTTCCTCGACTGGTAAGCAGCACGACTGGCCCGACTGATATACCCCAGTCCGCCCGCCGTAGCCTATCATTTGATCATGTCCTGATTCAAATCAAATCGGATGCTGACCATCTTGGTTCCATTTTATTCTCTGGTAAAACGGAAAGACACGTCGGCATCGCGGGTTGCTCTGCGGATATTAGCCAGCCATAATGTTAGCGTAAAAACCTCAGGAGGCGACATCTTATCAACAGGCAAGGCCACTGAAATAGCACACTATTGAAACGAAGGAAAACATTTGTATTACAAATTCGCATGAAGGTTTGCCAATATTGACAACTAATTTCCCAACGGTGACAGTGCGCCAGGATCGATTATGCGAAGGAGATACGGAACAACAGCGTCACACGGATGCTTGCGCACACAAAAGCTATTGGAAATCATGAACATTATTTTTAAAAAGGGAGGAATAGGCTTACCCAAAATATTCCCGGTAAATGTGAGAACGCGAGGGTCTCCCTTGAAGATGCGTCTGGTTTTCTCTCTTGCTTTTTTCGGATGATGTTTTACGCCATTTCTTTTGCAAGATTATTTCTCATTAAAGTGAGGTGTCGCAGGCTTTCGTACATCAATTCACCTTCTCCGTGTCGATCTGTCCCCCCTTTCCCCAAAAAATAATACCTCTTAATGCCCCCTCCTCCTCTCTTTCCTCTTTCTGACAACACCCTTCTCTCTCTCCCTAGTCGACAGATAGCTTACCACATTTTTGAGTTCGTAAGAGAAAGGCAGAGAATAAAATAAAACAATAATAAAAACAAATGCGTGTAACGCATTAGCGTTAACTCAAAGCAAAGGATGCTCGTCTTCTCTCCTTTCCATGGTGATGCATTTCCACGGTGCCTCCCTCTGTTGTGAGAAGGCCTACATTAACTAATTATTTAAATTAATAAAATAAAGACGCTCCAAACAGGGTGTCAGACCTCTCCTCTGCGTACTTGCGTTGTCGCTCTGCTTTACTTCTTCTTTGATGTTTTATATCGGCAACAAAGGGGAGCTATGAATGGATCATCCGTTTCGTTGTTGCCTCGTTTGGCATATCATAATGACTTTTACAGGATTGTAATGATGTTAATTATTTTTGCAGCCCGACAGATCCATCAATGCCTCACTCGTGAAGATTCTTCGGCTAGTGCCTGAGAAGAGATGCTGTGTTTCATCTCTCTCTATCTATCTCTCTCACACACACACTTTCTCTCTCTCTCTCTCTCTCTCTCTCTCACACACACACACACACACACACACACACACACACACACACACACACACTTCTCTCTCTCTCTCTCTCTCTCTCTCTCTTTTAAAACACTCACGCTCATTCGAATTCACTCAAAGCTACCGCAGATTGAGTGCGTGTCCCATTTGTGCCATCGCTCGCTGCTTGCCACATTATGTTAAAATTTTCTCTTGCAGTGATAATTTTTTATGAATAGACAGCGAAGATATGAGGAGGCATTATTGTCAGCCGAAGCCAATCTATATCTGTGAAATCATCTTAAAGAAAGTATTCTGTTTTGACCTCACTCGGCGCAGTTTCCATTATCGAACGAAGTATGTTTTTCAGATGGAGATCTGCATCAGGGTGACGTCAGAAATGGTTAAAGCCATAGAAACAATTCCCTTCTCCCTCATCGACAGAGAAACCAATTGAGATGGCCTATGTTGCACCGGGTCTCGGTATCTTGAAATACAGCATCTGTATTCTGTATCAAATGACTTCAATGAACCATGCTACTGTGATGTGTCGTTCAGTCCTGAATGTGTTGTCGGTATAGGGCAATGCAATAGAGGGAGCTGGCTGTTGTGGAGTAGCCTTTACCTATGATGCCAGAGGTTCACCTCCGTGCCATTTGGCACCTTGTCTAGAAAAATAGATAAGAGATAGATAGGTACTCCATATGATTCTTGGCTGGTGTGTCAGTGTGCTGTTACTCTGTAGCAAGCACATCTCACATGTCATGGTCAAATGATAGAGGGGGTGGGTGCTGGTGTGCCCAGGGGTCTGTGGCCACTCATCACAGGTAAGGGCAGAGCAGAGGACTGACAGAGGAGAGAGTCGGCAGCTGCAGGTGCATCATCCGCTCTGTGAGTCCGTGTGATTAACCAGAACAACAAAGCAGAAGAGCTGCCCAAACCAGCCCCAGGGGTTTTACTCAGCAACTCTCTCTCTCTCTGTGTGTGTGTGTGTGTGTGTGTTTGTGTGCACGTGTGTGTCCCGTGCATGTGTGTGTAGCTACCAGGAGGTCAGATTGTATATGTTAGGCCAATAATGCTCCTGAAATCTATAAGTTGACAATAATTAAATCGACTGCACATACAAACATGTCCAAATGTACAGTGCCTTGCGAAAGTATTCGGCCCCCTTGAACTTTGCGACCTTTTGCCACATTTCAGGCTTCAAACATAAAGATATAAAACTGTATTTTTTTGTGAAGAATCAACAACAAGTGGGACACAATCATGAAGTGGAACGACATTTATTGGATATTTCAAACTTTTTTAACAAATCAAAAACTGAAAAATTGGGCGTGCAAAATTATTCAGCCCCCTTAAGTTAATACTTTGTAGCGCCACCTTTTGCTGCGATTACAGCTGTAAGTCGCTTGGGGTATGTCTCTATCAGTTTTGCACATCGAGAGACTGAAATTTTTTCCCATTCCTCCTTGCAAAACAGCTCGAGCTCAGTGAGGTTGGATGGAGAGCATTTGTGAACAGCAGTTTTCAGTTCTTTCCACAGATTCTCGATTGGATTCAGGTCTGGACTTTGACTTGGCCATTCTAACACCTGGATATGCTTATTTTTGAACCATTCCATTGTAGATTTTGCTTTATGTTTTGGATCATTGTCTTGTTGGAAGACAAATCTTCGTCCCAGTCTCAGGTCTTTTGCAGACTCCATCAGGTTTTCTTCCAGAATGGTCCTGTATTTGGCTCCATCCATCTTCCCATCAATTTTTAACCATCTTCCCTGTCCCTGCTGAAGAAAAGCAGGCCCAAACCATGATGCTGCCACCACCATGTTTGACAGTGGGGATGGTGTGTTCAGCTGTGTTGCTTTTACGCCAAACATAACATTTTGCATTGTTGCCAAAAAGTTCAATTTTGCTTTCATCTGACCAGAGCACCTTCTTCCACATGTTTGGTGTGTCTCCCAGGTGGCTTGTGGCAAACTTTAAACAACACATTTTATGGATATCTTTAAGAAATGGCTTTCTTGCCACTCTTCCATAAAGGCCAGATTTGTGCAATATACGACTGATTGTTGTCCTATGGACAGAGTCTCCCACCTCAGCTGTAGATCTCTGCAGTTCATCCAGAGTGATCATGGGCCTCTTGGCTGCATCTCTGATCAGTCTTCTCCTTGTATGAGCTGAAAGTTTAGAGGGACGGCCAGGTCTTGGTAGATTTGCAGTGGTCTGATACTCCTTCCATTTCAATATTATCGCTTGCACAGTGCTCCTTGGGATGTTTAAAGCTTGGGAAATCTTTTTGTATCCAAATCCGGCTTTAAACTTCTTCACAACAGTATCTCGGACCTGCCTGGTGTGTTCCTTGTTCTTCATGATGCTCTCTGCGCTTTTAACGGACCTCTGAGACTATCACAGTGCAGGTGCATTTATACAGAGACTTGATTACACACAGGTGGATTGTATTATCATCATTAGTCATTTAGGTCAACATTGGATCATTCAGAGATCCTCACTGAATTTCTGGAGAGAGTTTGCTGCACTGAAAGTAAAGGGGCTGAATAATTTTGCACGCCCAATTTTTCAGTTTTTGATTTGTTAAAAATGTTTGAAATATCCAATAAATGTCGTTCCACTTCATGATTGTGTCCCACTTGTTGTTGATTCTTCACAAAAAAATACAGTTTTATATCTTTATGTTTGAAGCCTGAAATGTGGCAAAAGGTCGCAAAGTTTAAGGGGGGCGAATACTTTCGCAAGGCACTGTATGTAGTTGTACATATGTGGGTTTGATGCCTAGTTATGTTAGACAATAGCTTTCAGGGTTGTAAATGCTAAAAAAGGTTGTAAATGTTAAGAAAGGTCACACACACGTACTGTATTGTTCTGCACACAGACAGACACGCACGCACACACACACACACACACAAGCATGTCAATAACTTTATTTAATGCATATAATGAGTGTGTGTGTTGGTAGAGTTATGGTGTTTCAACTGTGACAGTAATGTCTGAGCATTGGTGTGGTCAAGCACAATGTGTTGTATTGGGTGTGTTTGCACTCTGCTTTCAGTGTTCTCTGACCAGGTGCTAATTGGAGCCAATGGCAAAAACACATCAGTTTGTTTCCATCGACTTTGAGGCAGGAGCACAAAGCACTCTAATGAGCATCTAATTATTGACCACTCTCTATATAGCCAAGACCACAAGAAAGGACAGTGGTGTTACACACACACGCACACACGCACATACAATATTAATTTTGGGGCGCTAAACAGAGCTAATGTTTATTTTTTATTTAAGTCAGTTAAGAACAAATTCTTATTTTCAATGACGGCCTAACTGCCTGTTCAGGGGCAGAACAACAGATTTGTACCTTGTCAGCTCGGGGGTTTGAACTTGCAACCTTCTGGTTACTAGTCCAACGCTCTAACCACTAGGCTACCCTGCTGCCCCAACGTGGATAAGGATCCAGGGTGGTGTTTCTCTCTCAGTAAATGACCACTGTGTGAGTGCAACACTCCAAATTAAATCAAAGTTTATTGGTAGCGTACACAGATTTGCAGATGTTATCGCAGGTGCAAGGAAATGCTTGTGTTTCTGGTTCCAACAGTGCAGTAATATCTAACAATACAATAACAATACACACAATCCATTAATTTTTATATATCAGAAATGTCAGAACGAGCCATATCAGAAAATGTCCTGAAAATAAATATATATATATACATATATATTTATACAGTATATATCTGTTTATATATATACAATATATATCTGTTGAGATATATATATATATATATATATATATATATATATATATATATATATATATATATATATATATATATATATATATATATATATATATATATATATATATATGGTGTGTATAGACAGTATGAATAGAAAAGGTGTTTGCAGCAGTAGGATGAGCCTTGACTAGAATACAGTGTATACATATGAAGTGGGTAAAACAGAATCTTAACATTGTTAAAGTGACCGGTGTTCAATGTCTCTATATACATGGTGATGTGGGAGGGGAGAGAAGTGTGGGAACGTCAACATGGCTTTGAACCGGCTCAGTGTGTTGAGTAGTTGAACAGCGCCCTCTGTTGGACATAACTTGTTAGTGTACCCACACACAGAAAACGTGTAAAGACAGAGGGAAATTCTGTGCATTGACAAATTAATACAATTGCACTACACTACAGTTAGATGAGAGAATTTCTCTTTTTCAGTCTAAGATTTTTAAGTTAAGTATTATCCAATTTACTCTGTACTCTGTATTCTGTACATTATGTTTCAATTAATTCATCATTGTCTATTTCAATTACTTGCAGATACATTTTCTATCAGTTATCATTCTTAAGGTAGGCCTTAATGTTTAGAATCAAATATGGCTCACCAGTCTACGGTGTGTGTAGGCCTCTTGTCCCAGTGAATTGGGTTTCCCCAGTGGATAATAGGGGAGCAGCTGTGGTGCTCTTTATGCAGTGTTGTGGTGTCTCCCACTGTATCAGCCTGCTTGAAAGATCTCATGTCTTTTCTACACTTAGAAACAATTAAATAGACTTTGAGAGGTTGTACTGATAACTTTTTCTTGAGATGGCAGTCTTTAATTTCCTTTTCTTTTTAAATGTCCTTCTATTGATCAAGAGTAAGAATTTTGGCCAACAGGGGATATGAGAGGGTGTGGGAGGGAAGGGATAGTATGTTGTGATATATATATATATATTTTTTTTTGTGTATGTATATGTGTGTATGTATGTGCACATATGTGCATATATGTATATTTATGTATGATTATTTACAATTATATATTTGTATTTTTTATGTGTGCTGCTTTTGATGTTAAAGGGAGAGAGGTGTTTCCATAAGTATAATGTGATAAAAGGATGTATCTATTCAATTTGTAATTTGTATTTCTTTATATGTCCAATAAAACAATTATATATGTATATATATATACAGTCATGGCAAAAAGTATTGAGAATGACACAAATATTAATTTTCACAGTCTCCTGCCTCAGTTTGTATGATGGCAATTTGTATATACTCCAGAATGTTATGAAGAGTGATCAGATGAATTGCAATTAATTCCCTCTTTGCTATGCAAATGAACTGAATCCCCCAAAAACATTTCCACTGCATTTCAGCCCTGCCACGATTGGACCAGCTGACCTCATGTCAGTGATTCTCTCGTTAACACAGGTGAGTGTTGACAAGGACAAGGCTGGAGATCACTCTGTCATGCTGATTGAGTTCAAATAACAGTCTGGAAGCTTCAAAAGGAGGGTGGTGCTTGGAATCATTGTTCTTCCTCTGTTAACCATGGTTACCTGCAAGGAAACACGTGCCGTCATCATTGCTTTGCACAAAAAGGGCCTAACAGGCAAGGATATTTTTGCCAGTCAACCATTTATTAGACCATCAAGAACTTCAAGGAGAGCGGTTCAATTGTTGTGAAGAAGACTTCAAGGCGACCAAGAACGTCCAGCAAGCGCCACGACCGTCTCCTAAAGTTGATTCAGCTGCGGGATCGGGGCACCACCAGTACAGAGCTTGCTCAGGAATTGCGGCAGGCAGGTGTGAGTGCATCTGCACGCAAAGTTAGACAAAGAATTTTGTAGGATGGCCTGGTATCAAGAAGGGCAGCAAAGAAGCCACTTCTCTCCAGGAAAAACATCAGGGACAGACTGATATTCTGCAAAAGGTACAGGGATTGGACTGCTGAGGACTGGGGTAAAGTCATTTTCTCTGATTATTCCCCATTCCGATTGTTTGGGGCATCCGGAAAAAAGCTTGTCCGGAGAAGACAAGGTGAGCGCTACCATCAGTCCTGTGTCATGCCAACAGTAAAGCATCCTGAGACCATTCATGTGTGGGTTGCTTCTCAGCCAAGCGAGTGGGCTCACTCACAATTTTGCCTAAGAACACAGCCATGAATAAAGAATGGTATCAACACATCCTCCGAGAGCAATTTCTCCCAACAATCCAAGAACAGTTTGGTGATGAACAATGCCTTCTCCAGCATGATGGAACACCTTGCCATAAGGCAAAAGTTGAGAACTTGTGGTCAATCCTCAAGAGGCGGGTGGACAAACAAAAACCCACAAATTCTGACAAACTCCAAGCATTGATTATGCAAGAATGGGCTGCCATCAGTCAGGATGTGGCCCAGAGGTTAATTGACAGCATGCCAGGGCAGATTGCAGAGGTCTTGAACAATATGGGTCAACAATGCAAATGTCGACTTTTTGCATCAACCTCGTGTAATTGTCAATAAAAGCCTTTGACACGTATGAAATGCTTGTAATTATATTTCAGTATTCCATAGTAACATCTGACAAAAATATCGAAAGACACCGAAGCAGCAAACTTTCAGGAAATTAATATTTGTGTCATTCTCAAAACCTTTGGCCACGACTGTACACAGTACCAGTCAAAACTTTAGACACTGGGGTTTTTCTTTCAAGGGTTTTTCTTTATTTTTACAATTTTCTACAGTGTAGAGTAATAGTGAAGACATCGAAACTATGAAATAACAAATATGAATCATGTAGTATCCAAAAAAGTGTTAAATAAATCAAAATATATTTCATATTTTAGATTCTTCAAAGTAGCTATCCTTTGCCTTGATGACAGCTTTGCACACTCTTGGCATTCTCTCAACCAGCTTCAACTGGAACTTTGAAGAATCTCAAATATAAAATATATTTTGATTTGTTTAACACTTTTTTGGTTACTACATGATTCCATATGTGTTATTTCATAGTTTTGATGTCTTCACTATTATTCTATAATATTGATTGCGCAACCTTACTTCCGGCGCCGACAGAGATGGCCGCCTCGCTTCGCGTTCCTAGGAAACTATGCAGTTTTTTGTTTTTTTACGTGTTATTTCTTACATTAGTACCCAGGTCATCTTAGGTTTCATTACATACAGTCGAGAAGAACTACTGAATATAAGATCAGCGTCAACTCACCATCAGTACGACCAAGAATATGATTTTCGCGAAGCTGATCCTGTGTTCTGCCTTTCAACCAGGACAACGGAATGGATCCCAGCCGGCGACGCAAAAAAACGACTCCGTAAAAGAGGGAAACGAGGCGGTCTTCTGGTCAGACTCCGGAGACGGGCACATCGTGCACCACTCCCTAGCGTTCTTCTCGCCAATGTCCAGTCTCTTGACAACAAGGTTGATGAAATCCGAGCAAGGGTAGCATTCCAGAGGGAATCAGAGACTGTAACGTTCTTTGCTTCACGGAAACATGGCTCACTGGAGAGACGCTATCGGAGGCGGTGCAGCCAGCGGGTTCTCCACGCATCGCGCCGACAGAAACAAACATCTTTCTGGTAAGAAGAGGGGCGGGGGCGTATGCCTTATGGCTAACGAGACGTGGTGTGATCACAGAAACATACAGGAACTCAAATCCTTCTGTTCACCTGATTTAGAATTCCTCACAATCAAATGTCGACCGTATTATCTAACAAGAGAATTCTCTTCGATTATAATCACAGCCGTATATATTCCCCCCCAAGCAGACACATCGATGGCTCTGAACAAACTTTATTTGACTCTTTGCAAACTGGAAGCCATACGTCCTGAGGCTGCATTCATTGTAGCTGGGGATTTTAACAAGGCTAATCTGAAAACAAGACTCCCTAAATTGTATCAACATATCGATTGCGCAACCAGGGCTGGAAAAACCTTGGATCATTGTTATTCTAACTTCCGCGACGCACATAAGGCCCTGCCCTGCCCTCCTTTCGGAAAAGCTGACCACGACTCCATTTTGCTGATCCCTGCCTACAGACAGAAATTAAAACAAGAAGCTCCCACGCTGAGGTCTGTCCAACGCTGGTCCGACCAAGCTGATTCCACACTCCAAGACTGCTTCCATCACGTGGACTGGGATATGTTTCGTATTGCGTCAGATAACAACATTAACGAATACGCTGATTCGGTGTGCGAGTTCATTAGAACGTGCGTTGAAGATGTCGTTCCCATAGCAACGATTAAAACATTCCCTAACCAGAAACCGTGGATTGATGGCAGCATTCGCGTGAAACTGAAAGCGCGAACCACTGCTTTTAATCAGCGCATGGTGACTGGTAACATGACTGAATACAAACAGTGCAGCTATTCCCTCCGCAAGGCTATCAAACAAGCTAAGCGTCAGTATAGAGACAAAGTAGAATCTCAATTCAACGGCTCAGACACAAGAGGCATGTGGCAGGGTCTACAGTCAATCACGGACTACAAGAAGAAAACCAGCCCAGTCACGGACCAGGATGTCTTGCTCCCAGGCAGACTAAATAACTTTTTTGCCCGCTTTGAGGACAATACAGTGCCACTGACACGGCCTGCAACGAAAACATGCAGACTCTCCTTCACTGCAGCCGAGGTGAGTAAAACATTTAAATGTGTTAACCCTCGCAAGGCTGCAGGCCCAGACGGCATCCCCAGCCGCGCCCTCAGAGCATGTGCAGACCAGCTGGCCGGTGTGTTTACGGACATATTCAATCAATCCCTATACCAGTCTGCTGTTCCCACATGCTTCAAGAGGGCCACCATTGTTCCTGTTCCCAAGAAAGCTAAGGTAACTGAGCTAAACGACTACCGCCCCGTAGCACTCACTTCCGTCATCATGAAGTGCTTTGAGAGACTAGTCAAGGACCATATCACCTCCACCCTACCTGACACCCTAGACCCACTATAATTTGCTTACCGCCCAAATAGGTCCACAGACGATGCAATCTCAACCACACTGCACACTGCCCTAACCCATCTGGACAAGAGGAATACCTATGTGAGAATGCTGTTCATCGACTACAGCTCGGCATTCAACACCATAGTACCCTCCAAGCTCGTCATCAAGCTCGAGACCCTGGGTCTCGACCCCGCCCTGTGCAACTGGGTACTGGACTTCCTGACGGGCCGCCCCCAGGTGGTGAGGGTAGGCAACAACATCTCCACCCCGCTGATCCTCAACACTGGGGCCCCACAAGGGTGCGTTCTGAGCCCTCTCCTGTACTCCCTGTTCACCCACGACTGCGTGGCCACGCACGCCTCCAACTCAATCATCAAGTTTGCGGACGACACAACAGTGGTAGGCTTGATTACCAACAACGACGAGACGGCCTACAGGGAGGAGGTGAGGGCCCTCGGAGTGTGGTGTCAGGAAAATAACCTCACACTCAACGTCAACAAAACTAAGGAGATGATTGTGGACTTCAGGAAACAGCAGAGGGAACACCCCCCTATCCACATCGATGGAACAGTAGTGGAGAGGGTAGTAAGTTTTAAGTTCCTCGGCATACACATCACAGACAAACTGAATTGGTCCACTCACACAGACAGCATCGTGAAGAAGGCGCAGCAGCGCCTCTTCAACCTCAGGAGGCTGAAGAATTTCGGCTTGTCACCAAAAGCACTCACAAACTTCTACAGATGCACAATCGAGAGCATCCTGGCGGGCTGTATCACCGCCTGGTACGGCAACTGCTCCGCCCACAACCGTAAGGCTCTCCAGAGGGTAGTGAGGTCTGCATAACGCATCACCGTGGGCAAACTACCTGCCCTCCAGGACACCTACACCACCCGATGTTACAGGAAGGCCATAAAGATCATCAAGGACAACAACCACCCGAGCCACTGCCTGTTCACCCCGCTATCATCCAGAAGGCGAGGTCAGTACAGGTGCATCAAAGCTGGGACCGAGAGACTGAAAAACAGCTTCTATCTCAAGGCCATCAGACTGTTAAACAGCCACCACTAACATTGAGTGGCTGCTGCCAACACACTGACTCAACTCCAGCCACTTTAATAATGGGAATTGATGGGAAATTATGTAAAATATATCACTAGCCACTTCAAACAATGCTACCTAATATAATGTTTACATACCCTACATTATTCATCTCATATGTATAGGTATATACTGTACTCTATATCATCTACTGCATCCTTATGTAATACATGTGTCACTAGCCACTTTAACTATTTCACTTTGTTTACATACTCATCTCATATGTATATACTGTACTCGATACCATCTACTGTATCTTGCCTATGCTGCTCTGTACCATCACTCATTCATATATCTTTATGTACATATTCTTTATCCCCTTACACTGTGTATAAGACAGTAGTTTTGGAATTGTTAGTTAGATTACTTGTTGGTTATTACTGCATTGTCGGAACTAGAAGCACAAGCATTTCGCTACACTCGCTTTAACATCTGCTAACCATGTGTATGTGACAAATACAATTTGATTTGATTTGATTTGATTTAATGTAGAAAAACCCTTGAATGAGTAGGTGTGTACAAACTTTTGACTGGTACTGTATATATAGATATATAAGTGTTGTGGAATCGCTCTTGTCGTGATTTGTGTTTTGTCGTTTATATATATATATATATATATATATATATATATATATATATATATATATATATATATATATATATATTGGTTTTTTTAACATTTATTTTAAATCTCAGCCCTAGTCCCTGCAGGAGGTTTTTTGCCTTTAGGTATGCCATCATTGTAAATAAGGATTTGTTCTTAACTGACATGCCTCATTAAATAGAGGTTAATAAATACAAAAAAGAATTGTACCTGAGTGACGGTTGCTGTCCACCGCCATGTGGTGCTGAAAGTCAGAACTTTGGAACTCACCATCACTGCTGTTCATGGTGCTGAAATCATCACTTTTAGCTTAATTTGTTTACATCGGACATTCTTCACATGACAGTCATCACATACGCCACATGTTTTGGTTATATGACAAGTCATAAGGAAATTCATACCTTTGCAGCCTGGTCTCATAGACTAGACCTAACATAGTAAATGTAAATCTGGGAACCTCAAATTAGTATGATATGATATTTTATGTTTTGTATGGTTACATAAGACAGAAGGTTACTTAAGGCAAAATCAAAAGTAGGGTGGGTGATCGGGGTGAATGGGTATGCATATAACGCAAACGTCTAGCAACCCAAAGGACAACTTCAGCAGTATAGCTAATTAGCAACTACTTACTACTTTTATATACTTTGGAACTACTTAGCATGTTAGCCAACTGTTCCCCTAACCCTAACCTGTTAACCTCACTCCTAACCCTAACCTTAACCCCTACCACTAACCCCTAGCCTTGCTAACGTTAGCATTAGCCCCCTAGCACCTTGCTAAGGAGTATTTCTGCCTGTATTTATGCATGCTGCGTTTATATTTTTCTTCAGTATAATAGGAGTGTCCCGGATTTACATTTTCTATGTTACTTCTACCCCTGTGTCCAGGTTAACCTTTGATACAACGTGTGTGACAATGGAAAGGAGTACACACAGTCATCAGCTTTAGGCTGTCAAATGGAATACTGCAGGCCTCTTTCAAAGGGCCTAAGGATAATGTTATCTATTGGGGAACACATCCTGATAACAATCCTCAGGTATAAAAGTTGATTGATTAGTATCAGCCCCCTGAATACACCAGCTGTCATCAAACTAACTCAGCCAGTTATATGTCTCTGTCCCATGACCAGAGTGTTAGACTACTAAAGATGAAATACTACTACCTAATACTAACAGTAAGGAATCAAGTACACAGCTGCTAAGTCTGTGTGATGTGTTTTTGTCATCTCGTAACTTGTAAGGCTGTGTGGTTTAAGTTCCTTTATCTTAGTCCTACTGAATGCTTGGTTATTTCATCCCTCCTCATCCCCTAGAGTGTTACAGTGATTAGCGTCGGTTTTCACTGATGAGGGATGTGTTCAATCAAATTGGGTTTGAACATGTTACACATGGAAGTGCTAGTCAAATGATGAACCTCCTTCCTGTTGGCTCTCACACTGATCTCCCGTTGTAAAGCAATGGACTGTCCACATAGCTTACTGACAGTAACATAAACCTACTAAGTTGCAATGGTGGTCCAAACACACACACACACACACACACACACACACACACACACACACACACACACACACACACACACACACACACACACACACACACACACACACACACACACACACACACACACACACACACACACACACACACACACTAAGCTCTCACTCTATCACAGCATATCTCTATCTACTCTTGTCCTATCCATGCCTGCACCTCTGTAGCCCTTCTGGAATACTGATAGGGTATTGTGGGTTCTGGACGTGTCCCTGTTACAACCTCCAGCGTTCCAATTATCCACCTTGTCAAAGTACCTGCAGAGGTTTCAAAGGGGACATGTTTCAAGGTGACACTGCGGTGGGGAATCGGGATTCTTTAAAGGGACAGACAGTATGTTAGGTTACCTCAGCAGTGTGTTAGGTAACCTCAGTAGTATGTTAGGTTACCTCAGCAGTGCGTTAGGTTACCTCAGCAGTGTGTTAGGTTACATCAACAGAATGTTTGGTTACCTCAGCAGAATGTTTGGTTACCCCAGCAGTGTGTTAGGTTACATCAGCAGAATGTTTGGTTACCTCAGCAGTATGTTAGGTTACCTCAGCAGAATGTTTGGTTACCTCAGCAGTGTGTTAGCACTATGTTAGGTTACCTCAGCAGTAAGTTAGCACTATGTTAGGTTACCTCAGCACTATGTTTGGTTACCTCAGCAGCATGTTAGGTTACCTCAGCATGTTAGGTTACCTCAGCAGTATGTTAGGTTACCTCAGCAGTATGTTAGGTTACCTCAGCAGTATGTTAGGTTACCTCAGCAGTATGTTAGGTTACCTCAGCAGATTGTTAGGTTACCTCAGCAGCATGTTAGGTTACCTCAGCACTATGTTAGGTTACCTCAGCACTATGTTAGGTTACCTCAGCAGTAAGTTATGTTACCTCAGCACTATGTTAGGTTACCTCAGCAGTAAGTTAGATTACCTCAGCAGTATGTTAGGTTACCTCAGCAGTATGTTAGCACTATGTTAGGTTACCTCAGCAGTAAGTTAGGTTACCTCAGCAGTATGTTAGGTTACCTCAGCAGCATGTTAGGTTACCTCAGCAGTAAGTTAGGTTACCTCAGCAGTATGTTAGCCCTATGTTAGGTTACCTCAGCGCTATGTTAGGTTACCTCAGAAGCATGTTAGGTTACCTCAGCAGTACGTTAGGTTACCTCAGCGGTATGCTAGGTTACCTCAGCAGTATGTTAGGTTACCTCAGCAATATGTTAGGTTCCCTCAGCAGTATGTTAGGTTACCTCAGCAGTATGTTAGGTTACCTCAGCAGTATGTTAGGTTACCTCAGCAGTACGTTAAGTTACCCCAACAGTATTTTAGGATACCTCAGCAGTATGTTAGCAGTATGTTAGGTTACCTCAGCAGTATGTTAGGTTACCTCAGCAAAATGTTAGGTTACCTCAGCAGTACGTTAGTTGACCCCAGCAGTATGTTAGCAGTATGTTAGGTTAACTCAGCAGAATGTTAGGTTACCTTAGCAGTATGTTAGGTTACCTCAGCAGTATGTTAGGTCACCTAAGAAGTATGTTAGGTTACCTCAGCAGTATGTTAGGTTACCCCAGCAGAATGTTAGCAGTATGTTAGGTTACCTCAGCAGTATGTTAGGTTACCCCAGCAGAATGTTAGCAATATGTTTGGTTCCCTCAGCAGTATGTGAGGTTACCTCAGCAGCATGTTAGGTTACCTCAGCAGTATGTTAGCTGTATGTTAGGTTACCCCAGTAGTATGTTAGCAGTATGTTAGGTTACCTGAGCAGTATGTTAGGTTACCTCAACAGTATGTTAGGTTAACTCAGCAGTATGATAAGTTACCTCTGCAGTATGTTAGCTGTATGTTAGGTTACCCCTGTAGTATGTTAGCAGTATGTTAGGTTACCTCAGCAGTACATTAGGTTACTCCAACAGTACGTTAGGATACCTCAGAAATATGTCAGGTTACCTCAGCAGTAAGCTAGGTTACCTCAGCAGTACATTAGGCTACCTAAGCAGTATGTTAGCAGTATGTTAGGTTACCTCAGCAGTATGTTTGGTTACCTCAGCAGTATGTTAGGTTACCTCAGCAGTAAGTTAGGTTACCTCAGCATTATGATAGATTACCTCAGCAGAATGTTAGCAGTATGATAGGTTACCTCAGCATTATGTAAGGTTACCTAAGCAGTATGTTAGTTTACCTCAGCAGTATGTTATGTTACCTCAGCAGTATGTTAGCATTATGTTAGGTTACCCCAGCAGTATGTTAGTAGTATGTTAGGTTACCTCAGCAGAATGTTAGGTTACCTCAGCAGTATGTTAGGTTACCTCAGCAGTACTTTAGGTTACCCCAGCAGTATGTTAGCAGTAAGTTTTGTGACCTCAGCAGGATGTTAGGTTACCTCAGCAGTATATTAGGTTCCCTCAGCAGTACGTTAGGCTACTACAACAGTATTTTAGGATACCTCAGAAATATGTCAGGTTACCTCAGCAGTAAGCTAGGTTACTTCAGCAGTACGTTAGGTTACCTCAGCAGTATGTTAGGCTACCTAACCAGTATGTTAGCAGTATGTTAGGTTACCTCAGCAGTATGTTAGGTTACTCCAATAGTATGTTAGGATACCTCAGAAATATGTCAGGTTACCTCAGCAGTAAGTTAGGTTACCTCAGCAGTACATTAGGTTACCTCAGCAATATGTTAGCAGTGAGTTTGGTTACCTCAGCAGTATGGTAAGTTACCTCAGCAGTATGTTAGGTTACCTCAGCAGTATGTTAGGTTACCTCAGCAGTACGTTAGGTTACCCCAGCAGTATGTTAGCAGTATGTTTTGTGACCTCAGCAGGATGTTAGGTTACCTCAGCAGTAAGCTAGGTTACCTAGCAGTACATTAGGTTACCTCAGCAGTACGTTAGGTTACCTCAGCAGTATGTTAGGTTACCTCAGCAGTATGTTAGGTTACCTCAGCAGTACTTTAGGTTACCCCAGCAGTATGGTAGGTTACCTACGCAGTAAGTTTATGTTAGAGTATGTTAGGTTACCTCAGCAGCAGTATGTTAGGTTACCTCAGCAGTACATTAGGTTACTCCAATAGTATGTTAGGATACCTCAGCAGTACGTTAGGTACTACAACAGTATTTTAGGATACCTCAGAAATATGTCAGGTTACCTCAGCAGTAAGCTAGGTTACTTCAGCAGTACGTTAGGTTACCTCAGCAGTATGTTAGGTTACCTACCTAACCAGTATTTTAGGTTACCTCAGCAGTATGTTTAGGTTACCTCAGCAGTATGTTAGGTTACCTCAGCAGTACATTAGTACTGTATGTTAGGATACCTCAGAAATATGTCAGGCAGTATGTTACCTCAGCAGTACATTAGGTTACTCCAATAGTATGTTAGGATACCTCAGAAATATGTCAGTTACCTCAACAGTTTAGGTTACCTCAGCAATATTACCTCAGTATGTTAGCAGTGAGTTTGGTTACCTCAGCAGTATGTTAAGTTACCTCAGCAGTATGTTAGGTTACCTCAGCAGTATGTTAGGTTACCTCAGCAGTACGTTAGGTTACCCCAGCAGTATGTTAGCAGTATGTTTTGTGACCTCAGCAGGATGTTAGGTTACCTCAGCAGTAAGCTAGGTTACCTAGCAGTACATTAGGTTACCTCAGCAGTACGTTAGGTTACCTCAGCAGTATGTTAGGTTACCTCAGCAGTACGTTAGGTTACCCCAGCAGTATGTTAGCAGTAAGTTTTGTGACCTCAGCAGGATGTTAGGTTACCTCAGCAGTACATTAGGTTCCCTCAGCAGTACGTTAGGCTACTACAACAGTATTTTAGGATACCTCAGAAATATGTCAGGTTACCTCAGCAGTAAGCTAGGTTACTTCAGCAGTACGTTAGGTTACCTCAGCAGTATGTTAGGCTACCTAACCAGTATGTTAGCAGTATGTTAGGTTACCTCAGCAGTATGTTAGGTTACCTCAGCAGTATGTTAGGTTACTCCAATAGTATGTTAGGATACCTCAGAAATATGTCAGGTTACCTCAGCAGTAAGTTAGGTTACCTCAGCAGTACATTAGGTTACCTCAGCAATATGTTAGCAGTGAGTTTGGTTACCTCAGCAGTATGTTAGAAAACCTCAGCAGTACATTAGGTTACCTCGGCAATATGATAGCAGTATGTTAGGTTACCTCAGCAGTACATTAGGTTACTCCAATAGTATGTTAGGATACCTCAGAAATATGTCAGGTTACCTCAGCAGTATGTTAGGTTACCTCAGCAGTACATTAGGTTACTCCAATAGTATGTTAGGATACCTCAGAAATATGTCAGGTTACCTCAACAGTAAGTTAGGTTACCTCAGCAGTACATTAGGTTACCTCAGCAATATGTTAGCAGTGAGTTTGGTTACCTCAGCAGTATGTTAAGTTACCTCAGCAGTATGTTAGGTTACCTCAGCAGTATGTTAGGTTACCTCAGCAGTACGTTAGGTTACCCCAGCAGTATGTTAGCAGTATGTTTTGTGACCTCAGCAGGATGTTAGGTTACCTCAGCAGTAAGCTAGGTTACCTAGTAGTACATTAGGTTACCTCAGCAGTACGTTAGGTTACCTCAGCAGTATGTTAGGTTACCTCAGCAGTATGTTAGGTTACCTCAGCAGTACTTTAGGTTACCCCAGCAGTATGTTAGCAGTAAGTTTTGTGACCTCAGCAGGATGTTAGGTTACCTCAGCAGTATATTAGGTTCCCTCAGCAGTACGTTAGGCTACTACAACAGTATTTTAGGATACCTCAGAAATATGTCAGGTTACCTCAGCAGTAAGCTAGGTTACTTCAGCAGTACGTTAGGTTACCTCAGCAGTATGTTAGGCTACCTAACCAGTATGTTAGCAGTATGTTAGGTTACCTCAGCAGTATGTTAGGTTACTCCAATAGTATGTTAGGATACCTCAGAAATATGTCAGGTTACCTCAGCAGTAAGTTAGGTTACCTCAGCAGTACATTAGGTTACCTCAGCAATATGTTAGCAGTGAGTTTGGTTACCTCAGCAGTATGGTAAGTTACCTCAGCAGTATGTTAGGTTACCTCAGCAGTATGTTAGGTTACCTCAGCAGTACGTTAGGTTACCCCAGCAGTATGTTAGCAGTATGTTTTGTGACCTCAGCAGGATGTTAGGTTACCTCAGCAGTAAGCTAGGTTACCTAGCAGTACATTAGGTTACCTCAGCAGTACGTTAGGTTACCTCAGCAGTACGTTAGGTTACCTCAGCAGTATGTTAGGTTACCTCAGCAGTATGTTAGGTTACCTCAGCAGTACTTTAGGTTACCCCAGCAGTATGTTAGCAGTATGTTTTGTGACCTCAGCAGGATGTTAGATTACCTCAGCAGTACATTAGGTTCCCTCAGCAGTACGTTAGGCTACTCCAACAGTATTTTAGGATACCTCAGAAATATGTCAGGTTACCTCAGCAGTAAGCTAGGTTACTTCAGCAGTACGTTAGGATACCTCAGCAGTATGTTAGGCTACCTAAGCAGTATGTTAGCAGTATGTTCGGTTACCTCAGCAGTATGTTAGGTTACCTCAGCAGTATGTTAGGATACCTCAGCAGTATGTTAGCAGTATTATAGGTTACCCCAGCAGTATGTTAGCAGTATGTTAGGTTACCTCAGCAGTACATTAGGTTACTTCAGCAGTACGTTAGGTTAAGTCAGCAGTACGTTAGGTTACCCCAGCAGTATGTTAGGTTACCTCAGCAGTATGTTAGGTTTCCTCAGCAGTAGTTTAGGTTACCTCAGCAGTATGTTAGGTTACCTCAGCAGTAAGTTAGGTGACCTCAGCAGTATGTTAGGTTACCTCAGCAGTAAGTTAGGTTAAATCAGCAGTATGTTAGGTAACCTCAGCAGTGTGTAAGCAGTATGTTAGGTTACCTCAGCAGTATGTTTGGTTACCTCAGCAGTAAGTTAGGTTACCTCAGCAGTAAGTTAGGTAACCTCAGAACTATGTTAGGTAACCTCAGCAGTATGTTAGGATACCTCAGCAGTATGTTAGCAGTATTATAGGTTACCCCAGCAGTATGTTAGCAGTATGTTAGGTTACCTCAGCAGTACATTAGGTTACTTCAGCAGTACGTTAGGTTAAGTCAGCAGTACGTTAGGTTACCCCAGCAGTATGTTAGGTTTCCTCAGCAGTATGTTAGGTTTCCTCAGCAGTAGTTTAGGTTACCTCAGCAGTATGTTAGGTTACCTCAGCAGTAAGTTAGGTGACCTCAGCAGTATGTTAGGTTACCTCAGCAGTAAGTTAGGTTAAATCAGCAGTATGTTAGGTAACCTCAGCAGTGTGTAAGCAGTATGTTAGGTTACCTCAGCAGTATGTTTGGTTACCTCAGCAGTAAGTTAGGTTACATCAGCAGTAAGTTAGGTAACCTCAGCACTATGTTAGGTAACCTCAGCAGTAAGTTAGGTGACCTCAGCAGTATGTTAGGTTACCTCAGCAGTAAGTTAGGTTAAATCAGCAGTATGTTAGGTAACCTCAGCAGTGTGTAAGCAGTATGTTAGGTTACCTCAGCAGTATGTTTGGTTACCTCAGCAGTAAGTTAGGTTACCTCAGCAGTAAGTTAGGTTACCTCAGCATTATGATAGATTACCTCAGCAGAATGTTAGCAGTATGATAGGTTACCTCAGCAGTATGTAAGGTTACCTAAGCAGTATGTTAGGTTACAACAGCAGTATGTTATGTTACCTCAGCAGTATGTTAGCAGTATGTTAGGTTACCCCAGCAGTATGTTAGCAGTATGTTAGGTTACCTCAGCAGAATGTTAGGTTACCTCAGCAGTATGTTAGGTTAGCTCAGGAGTACGTTTGGTTGCCTCAGCAGTACGTTAGGTTACCTCAGCAGTATGTTAGGTTACCTACGCAGTATGTTAGGCTACCTAAGCAGTATGTTAGCAGTATGTTAGTTTACCTCAGCTGTTTGTTAGAAAACATGAGCATTATGTTAGGTTACCTCAGCAGTATGTTAGGTTTCCTCACCAGCATTTTAGGTTACCTCAGCAGTATGTTAGAAAACCTCAGCAGTATGTTAGCAGTATGTTAGGTTACCTCAGCAGTACATTAGGTTACTCCAACAGTATGTTAGGATACCTCAGAAATATGTCAGGTTACCTCAGCAGTAAGCTAGGTTACCTCAGCAGTACGTTAGGTTACCTCAACAGTATGTTAGGCTACCTAAGCAGTATGTTAGCAGTATGTTAGGTTACCTCAGCAGTATGTTAGGTAACCTCAGCAGTATGTTAGGTTACATCAGCAGTATGTTAGGTTACCTCAGCAGTACGTTAGGTTACCCCAGCAGTATGTTAGCAGTATGTTTTGTGACCTCAGCAGTATGTTAGGTTACCTCAGCAGTATTGTAGGTTACCTCAGCAGTATGTTAGCAGTATTATAGGTTACCCCAGCAGTATGTTAGCAGTATGTTAGGTTACCTCATTAGTATATTAGGTTACTTCAGCAGTGCGTTAGGTTAACTCAGCAATACATTAGGTTACCCCAGCAATATGTTAGGTTACCTCAGCAGTATGTTAGCTTACCTCAGCAGTATGTTAGGTTACCTCAGCAGTATGTTAGGTTTCCTCAGCAGTAGTTTAGGTTACCTCAGCAGTATCTTAGGTTACCTCAGCAGTACATTAGGTTACTCCAACAGTAAGTTAGGTGACCTCAGCAGCATGTTAGGTTACCTCAGCAGTATGTAAGCAGTATGTTAGGTTACCTCAGCAGTATGTTAGCTTACCTCAGCAGTAAGTTAGGTTACCTCAGCATTATGATAGATTACCTCAGCAGAATGTTAGCAGTAGGATAGGTTACCTCAGCAGTATGTAAGGTTACCTAAGCAGTATGTTAGGTTACCTCAGCAGTATGTTATGTTACCTCAGCAGTATGTTAGCAGTATGTTAGGTTAACCCAGCAGTATGTTAGCAGTATGTTAGGTTACCTCAGCAGAATGTTACGTTACCTCAGCAGTATGTTAGTTTAGCTCAGCAGTACGTTAGGTTGCCTCAGCAGTATGTTAGGTTACCTACGCAGTATGTTAGGCTACCTAAGCAGTATGTTAGCAGTGTGTTAGGTTACCTCAGCAGTATGTTAGGTTACCTCAGCTGTTTGTTAGAAAACCTCAGCATTATGTTAGGTTACCTCAGCAATATGTTAGAAAACCTCAGCAGTATGTTAGGTTACCTCAGCAATATGTTAGCAGTATGTTAGGTTACCTCAGCAGTACATTAGGTTACTCCAACAGTATGTTAGGATACCTCAGAAATATGTCAGGTTACCTCAGCAGTACATTAGGTTACCTCAGCAATATGTTAGCAGTATGTTAGTTTACCTCAGCAGTACGTTAGGTTACCTCAGCAGTATGTTAGGCTACCTCAGCAGTACGTTAGGTTACCCCAGCAGTATGTTAGCAGTATGTTTTGTGACCTCAGCAGGATGTTAGGTTACCTCAGCAGTATGTTAGGTTACCTCAGCAGTATTGTAGGTTACCTCAGCAGTATGTTAGCAGTATTATAGGTTACCACAGCAGTATGTTAGCAGTATGTTAGGTTACCTCAGCAGTACATTAGGTTACTTCAGCAGTACGTTAGGTTAACTCAGCAGTACGTTAGGTTCTACCAGCAGTATGTTAGGTTACCTCAGCAGTATGTTAGCTTACCTCAGCAGTATGTTAGCTTACCTCAGCAGTATGTTAGGTTTCCTCAGCAGTAGTTTAGGTTACCTCAGCAGTACGTTAGGTTTCCTCAGCAGTAAGTTAGGTGACCTCAGCAGTATGTTAGGTTACCTCAGCAGTAAGTTAGGTTACATCAGCAGTATGTAAGCAGTATGTTAGGTTACCTCAGCAGTATGTTTGGTTACCTCAGCAGTATGTTAGGTTACCTCAGCAGTAAGTTAGGTTACCTCAGCATTATGATAGATTAACTCAGCAGAATGTTAGCAGTATGATAGGTTACCTCAGCAGTATGTAAGGTTACCTAAGCAGTATGTTAGGTTACCTCAGCAGTATGTTATGTTACCTCAACAGTATGTTAGCAGTATGTTAGGTTACCCCAGCAGTATTTTAGCCATATGTTAGGTTACCTCAGCAGAATGTTAGGTTACCTCAGCAGTATGTTAGGTTTGCTCAACAGTACGTTAGGTTGCCTCAGCAGTACGTTAGGTTACCTCAGCAGTACGTTAGGTTACCTACGCAGTATGTTAAGGTTCCCTAAGCAGTATGTTAGCAGTGTGTTAGGTTACCTCAGCAGTATTTTAGGTTACCTCAGCAGTTTGTTAGAAAACCTCAGCAGTATGTTAGGTTACCTCAGCAGTACGTTTGGTTACCTCAGCAGTATGTTAGTTTACCTCAGCAGTACGTTAGGTTTGAAGAGCAGCATGTTAGGGTACCTCATCAGTATGTTAGGTTACCTTATCATTACGTTAGCTTACCTCAGCAGTACATTAGGTTACCTCAGCAGTATGTTAGGTTTCCTCAGCAGCATGTTAGTTTACCTCAGCAGTATGTTAGGTTTGAATAGCAGCATGTTAGGGTACCTCATCAGTATGTTAGGGTACCTCATAATTACGTTAGGTTACCTCAGCAGTACTTTACGCACCATTAGAGCAGGGGTGGACTATTCCAAACGTTGAGGGCCTGATTAGTGTCATAGTTTTGCCCCAGCCCCAGCTAACTCATCTGACTCCAATAATCACCAGATCATGATCTTCAGTTTAGAATGCAATTTGATTAATCAGCTGTGTTTGCTAGGAATGGAGAAAAAGTGTGACACCAATCAAGCCCCCGAGGACTGGAGTTGCCCACCCCTGCACTAGAGGGATATCAACAGACCACCAACTTACTACCCTAAGACAAAGCTGAGTATAGCCCACAAAGATATCTTCCACCACATGAGCCCGAGGGCATGCAAGACCGGACAGAAAGGTCACGTCAGTGACTCAACCCACTAAAGTCAAGTATGGCACGACTTGAAGCTCCCCTCCTAGGGACGGCATGGAAGAGCGCTAGTAGGGGCCAGTGACTCAGCCCCCGTAATAGGGTCAGAGGCAGAGAATCCCAGTAGCGAGTGGGGAGCCGGCCAGGCAGAGACAGCAAGCGCCGTTCGTCACTCCAATGCTTTGCCATTCACCTTCGCACTTCTGCGACAGACTAAACTCAATCTTAGGACCTATTGAAGAGATCAGTCTTCAGTAAAGACTTAAAGATCGAGACTGAGTCTTCGTCTCTCACATGGATAGGCAAACCATTCTATAAAAATTGAGCTCTATGGGAGAAAGCCTTGCCTCCAGCTGTTTGCTTAGAAGTTCTAGGGACGATATGGAGGCCTGCGTCTTGTGACCGTAGCGTACGTGTAAGTATGTACGTCAGGACCAAATCAGAAAGATAGGTAAGAACAATGCCATGTAATGCTTTGTAGGTTAGCGGTAAAACTTTAAATAAGCCCTAGCCTTAACAGGAAGCCAGAAAGGCTAGCACTGGAGTAATATGATCACATTTTTTGGTTTGAGTCAAGATTCTAGCAGCCATGTTTAGCACTAACTGAAATTTATTTAGTGCTTCATCCGGGTAGCCGGAGAGTAGAGCATTGCAGTTGTCTAATCTATAAATTACAAAAGCATGGATTCGTTTTTTTGCATAATTTCTGGACAAAACGTTTCAGATTTATTTTGCAATGTAATGAAGACAGAAAAAAAGCTGCTCTTGACATATTCTTGATATGTTTGTCAAATGAGAGTTCAGGGTCCAGAGTAACATTGAGGTCCTTCAGTTTTATTTGAGATGACTGTGCAACCATCCAGATGAATTGTCAGATCCAACAGCAGATCTTTGTTTCTTGAGACCTAAAACTAGTATCTCTTTTTTGTCCGAGTTTAAAAGTTAAAACATTTGCCGTCATCAACATCCTTATGTCTGAAACACAGGCTTCCAGGGTAGGCAAATTTGGAGCTTCACCATGTGTCATCGAAATGTACAGCTGTGTGTCGTTGCCCTAACTTTTAACCTTAAACCTTACCCTAACCCTTATTCCTAACCTTACCCTAACCCTTTTTCTTAACCTTACCCTAACCCTTATTCTTAACCTTACCCTAACCCTTATTCCTAACCTTACCCTAACCCTTTTTCTTAACCTTACCCTAACCCTTATTCTTAACCTTACCCTAACCCTTATTCTTAACCTTACCCTAACCCTTATTCCTAACCTTACCCTAACCCTTTTTCTTAACCTTACCCTAACCCTTATTCCTAACCTTACCCTAACCCTTTTTCTTAACCTTACCCTAACCCTTATTCCTAACCTTACCCTAACCCTTTTTCTTAACCTTACCCTAACCCTTATTCTTAACCTTACCCTAACCCTTATTCTTAACCTTACCCTAACCCTTATTCCTAACCTTACCCTAACCCTTTTTCTTAACCTTACCCTAACCCTTATTCTTAACCTTACCCTAACCCTTATTCTTAACCTTACCCTAACCCTTATTCTTAACCTTACCCTAACCCTTATTCTTAACCTTACCCTAACCCTTATTCTTATTCTTAACCTTACCCTAACCCTTATTCTTAACCTTACCCTAACCCTAACTGTAACCTTAGCAAGCAGTTGTCAACAGCAAGCACTTATCAACAGATAGTTTGTTAGTATGACCATCTGTAGAGCATCTGACTATCCAAATAAAGTGTGACCGGTGGAACTATCCAAGCAGAAGATACATCTTCTTCAAATGTTGATATATGGTAACGATGACAGCATATACATCACACACACACTCACACACACGCACACACACTCGTGCACACACACGTGCTGTATTTAACATTCTCACTTCCCATAGCCGTGTCTGTAATAGGATGAGGGAAATCGTGTTAAAGGATTTACACCTCTGCTGCTCAGCCCTGTAGTGCGCCCAAGCTCGCGCTCTCTCTCTCTCTCTCTCTCTCTCTCTCTCTCTCTCTCTCTCTCTCTCTCTCTCTCTCTCTCTCTCTCTCTCTCTCTCTCTCTCTCTCTCTCTCTCTCTCTCTCTCTCTCTACTATCCCTCTCCTTTCTCTTTCAGTCACTCACACACTGTCACTCCCATTGACTTCTGACTAACAGCATGGGTCCCAGAAGGACAATGACAGGGGCATAAAGAGTAAAGGAATAAACGTCAGTGTGTTTGTGTGTTCTCCCTCCCCTCTCCTCCACCATCTTCAAACTCCCAATCAAGAGGTACTGCTGTGCTGTGTGAAGAACAATGTTAGTGAGGAGGAGAGCTTCTGAAAAGACAAGGACTGTAGTAATTGACAGTTAAGTACCGTAAGACTGCTCTGTCACCTAAACTCAGACCCTGTAGATATAAAGGGCTCCTTAACATTACCATAGCTCACCCCACGATGACAAGGAGTGAGGAACACATGTTTAACAGAGGAACACACTTGTAACTGGTTTGATGTAACTGGTTTGATCAGGCAGGTTTAATTAGAGCCCTCGGGCTGTTCGCTTTGATAGGAGAGAAGAAGAGATGGATGGAGATGGAGAGATTAAGAGATAAAGAAAGAGAGGGATGGAGACAGAGGGAAAGAGAAAAGCGAGTGAAGCAGACATGAGATAGCGCTTGTGGAGCGTACCTGTGTCTGTCACAACCTTCAAATGTTTCACAGTCTTTTGTTCCCACTGATTCATTTCCATATCCAATTTGAAATGTTAAATTCTGAATAGAAAATGTATTTCTACTCTAAAAAGCACAATATCAACTATGCTTGAATGGCATGCACAGTAAATCCTTAGTTAGTGTTTGGTACTGATGAGACAGAAACTAACAAATATGCATCAATGTGTCTTAACCTTTACCTTAAACAATTCATAACCCTATCCCAAACCTTAACACTTACCTTATCCATTCATAACCCTATCCCAAACCATAACCCTTACCTTAACCATTCGGAGTAAATGCCTAACCTTAAGATTTTGGAGTTACTGCCTAAACTTATCATTCAACACTTCGAAATTTGAAGTTTGGAACAACTTTGATGCATGTCTTATTCTGACGTGAGACTGTATGAATGTCTAATTCTGATGTGAGACTGTATGAATGTCTAATTCTGATGTGAGACTGTATGAATGTCTAATTCTCATGTGAGACTGTATGAATGTCTAATTCTGATGTGAGACTGTATGAATGTCTAATTCTCATGTGAGACTGTATGAATGTCTAATTCTGATGTGAGACTGTATGAATGTCTAATTCTGATGTGAGACTGTATTAATGTCTAATTCTGATGTGAGACTGTATGAATGTCTAATTCTCATGTGAGACTGTATGAATGTCTAATTCTGATGTGAGACTGTATGAATGTCTAATTCTGATGTGAGACTGTATGAATGTCTAATTATGACGTGAGACTGTATGAATGTCTAATTCTGATGTGAGACTGTATGAATGTCTAATTCTGATGTGAGACTGTATGAATGTCTAATTCTGATGTGAGACTGTATGAATGTCTAATTCTGACGTTAGACTGTATGAATGTCTAATTCTGATGTTAGACTGTATGAATGTTCAATTCTGAAGTGAGACTGTGTGAATGTTGTCGTGGAAATTTCCTCTATTTACCAAATAATGAGAGCAAACCACGCTCAAGTCAGAGTTAGTTATCACAAAGTCCATTTTTAATTATATGAGCTCTATCACAACCCTGTGACTCTCAGATCAATTCAGTGTCTATCAATGAATTCTCTGAGAGTCCCTTCCACATTTCAACTGAGATCCTTTGTAGCAAAGACACACACAGGATAACACAGCATCGGCATAATTCATCGTTCAGCTTTGTCTCCTAAAACATGGTATTTTCTCAAACTCAGAACCATAAACCAATCCTCCATATCAACAGGCATATATCAAATCCATCCTATCTTGACAAGATCACAGAGACACCCTGACTGGCACACAGACATTGTGGAGCCAAGAGATACACGCTTGACCTCTCCCCTCTTTCCGGCCCAAGCAACTTAGTCTTGACATAGAACAGATACTGCAACCCCGCCACAGTATTATACAAAAATAACATTCTGATGAGAAGTAACTTACAAACATATGATGAATATAAAACATCTTACCTATGTTACCAACTAATTCTGATTATTCCCCAACAATGTCTAATTCTGATGTGAGACTATATGAATGTCTAATGCTGATGTGAGACTGTATCAATATCTAATTCTGACATGAGACTGAATCAATATCTAATTCTGATATGAGACTGTGTCATGACGTTGGCCTGGGGGTTGGTTTATGACAGTCATAAATACCTCTTCCCCCCTTTTTCCTCTATCTACCCTACTAAGGTTACATATGCAAAACCCCTTGGTTAACATAGAGATTCTGGGAACGTCAGAATGTGGGGGGAAATGAACTATATTCTGGTAATCCAAACAATTGAACATTTGCAGTGGTACTTAATGAATATGTTGTCCGTTCGGTTGTCATCTGAGACATTCTCATCAATGATAAGATGACATAAACTCTACAGTGGAAGGTCTACACATCAGAGTTATCAGATTCACATTGACTTATTGTTCAATTTAAATGTTTGAATATGAAATGATTTGTGATGGGATGAAATGTGATTTTAGCTTCTAAAATGTGATTTTAGCTTCTAAAATGTGAGATTTGGATTTTCATAAGTTCAGTTGCCAGTGAAGGGACAAGGGCTATAAAACGTTTCACACACACCCCTCTTCCTTCCTATATAAGCTCTTGACGACAACATAACTATCTGTTCCAATGAGGTAGGATGACGATCCTATGTCAGAATGATTCAGATAAAACTACAGAACGAAGCCAACATCAGCATGAGCTTTGGTTGCGAATGGTATGAACTTTGAACTCTTATTCACGACAGAAGTGATACCTCCTAGCCGTTGAGTTAGCGACCGCAGCTGCAAACGCAGGTTAGGAAGGAACAGACAGAGTATCCCATCTACTACACAACGACGTTACTACAACTTATCCAAGTGACCACCAGAGGCATTTTTCAAAGGACAGAGGACTCGGTTTGGCAACACGGTCTTCCATCTACCACCAACCTACTGAAGCGCAGCTCAGAGTAAATATTTATTGCATTTTCCTTTTCCAAATGGGCGGTAATTTAGAATGCATAAGATACTGTATTTACGATAGCACAGCTTCTTCCCTTTGTTCCCCAGTCTCCCCGCTCCTTCACTCAACCCAGCCCCTTTTCTTTTGTGTAACAAGCTGTCTTATCTGTTCCGCCCGCTAGGGACGTTTTCCTATGACGTAAAGAATTATCTAGGTATAATTCGTTCTTTGTATATGTAATTCTGTGTGATTAGTTAGGTATTTAGTAAATAAATAATTAAACCCAATTTTGTATTGCTGATTCAAATTGTTAGCCAGGGTTCTTGAAGATAAACAAGAATTTACAACTTTCAGATTATGAGACTGAAGTATGATGACGATTAATGTTGCCTGCTATTGATGTAAAATATTACTAAATATTTAAGAGTTCATTCGGAAGATAACAGCTCTATAAATATTATTTTGTGGTGCCCGACTCTCTAGTTAAATACATTTACATGATTAGCTCAATCAGGTGATGTTAATTATGGAGAAATTATTTTATAGAATAGCATGTCATAGCAATTAATCTGGGATAGCCAAAGACATGACAACTGTATGAATGTCTAATTCTGACATGGGACTGTATGAATGCCTAATGCTGACAAGAGACTGTGTGAATGTCTACTTCTGACATGAGACTGTATGAATGTCTAATTCTGACGTATGACTGTGTGAATGTCTAATTCTGACATGAGACTGTATGAATGTCTAATTCTGACGTGAGGTTGTGAGAGCTAGTTGCAAATAGAGCTTTGAATGTATTACGTGTAAACATGCCTATTAATAACACAAATGAATCAGCAATGAGTCACCCGTAAGATTCACAAAGATGTTGCGACCATTAATAAGACAAATGAATGAGATTACTTTGTCCTGTAATCATGGATTCATTCCTTTTCCAGAATGAATCACTGAATCAATAACACATTGCCCTTGCTCTGTTTCTCAAGGAGGACACCATGGCTGGTTCTGTTTTGACTGTGGCCAGCAGGAGGGGCTGGCTGCCTGCACTAACCTTCTTCTTCTTCTTCTAATCCAGTGGCAGCTCTGTTTGTGGGATTTAGTCACGGTATGTGAGTTAGACCATCAGGGAAGAGAGGGAGACCAATAGGGAGGAGAGGGAGACCATCAAGGAGGAGAGGTATCATCAAGGAGGAGAGGTATCATCAGGGAGGAGAGGGAAACCATCAAGTAGGAGAGGTATCATCAGGGAGGAGAGGTATCATCAGGGAGGAGAAGGAGACTATCAAGGAGAAGAGGTATCATCAGGGAGGAGAGGGAGACCATCAAGGAGGAGAGGTATCATCAGGGAGGAGAGGGAAACCATCAAGTAGAAGAGGTATCATCAGGGAGGAGAGGTTTCATCAGGGAGGAGAAGGAGACTATCAAGGAGAAGAGGTATCATTAGGGAGGAGAGGGAGACCAGGACAAGAGGGACGGAGACCACCAGGAAGGAGAGGGAGTCCCAGGATAAGAAGGAGGGAGGGCGGAGAAGGAGGCGAGATGGAGGTGGTACTGGAGAGGCAGAAAGATGTGAGCATTGGCAAGTCTGTGTGTGTGTGTGTGTGTGTGTGTGTGTGTGTGTGTGTGTGTGTGTGTGTGTGTGTGTGTGTATAATCAGGGGGATGGAAGAGCTCTCCTTAAGGACATGGCTCAATTTAGAAGTACCCTTTTCCCCCTCTGAAATTCTGTCTCTCTTCCCGTCCTCTTTTCCCCTGCCTTCCCCTGTTGGATTTGCCCTAACTTTGCATAGCCATCACCCTTTCTGTGTCACTTCTTCTCTCAGATACTTCCTCCTCCTATTCTCTCCCCAAGGCTTATCTCCTTTGGAGTCGTTGGGGGGGTATAATTTCCCACAATCAGCAGAATCTAGCTGATAGCCCACCTCACCCTGCCTCACTCACTCACCCTCCCTGCCTCCCTGCCTCCCTCCCTCGCCCCTCCACCCCCTCCATCGCCCCATGGCCAGAGCCAGAGAGAATCCCCAGCCATCTAAGTGGGCAGAGGGAGAACACCCTGTATTTCTCTTCTCTGATGGGAACTTTCATATTCTGATCACAAAGGAGGATGGGACAGATTGAGAGACGGAGGGATAGAGAGATGGAGTGTTGAGGAGGATGAAACAAAGAGTTGAATGGATTGTGGGGAGGTGTGGGAGAAGGTTGAGGGTTAAACAAATGAAAGCACGTAGAATATTGAGAGATGAAGAGTTGTGTATGAGTGGGAGGGATGCTAGGACAAACAAACTGCACAACACACACACACACCAATCTGCCATGGATAAGAAGATTACGTCCCTCTGAGTTTCCTGGAATGTACTCTGCTGTAGCCCCCCCTCTCTCATGCTAGGACGCCCCAGTCTGTCACAGCTCTGGTTATGTAACCGACCAAACTACAGCCCAGCCCCACAGCCCCTCAGCACACGCACACGCACACGCACACGCACACACACACGCACACACACACACACGCACACGCACACACACACGCACACACGCACACACGCACACACGCACACACACAAACAGCTGTCCCCAAACAGCAGGACCTCAAACAGCAGGACACTGTCCCAAACAGCGTGCAGCACTGTTTACTGTCAATAGTCTGCAGCAGTCGGACACTAGAGCTGTCTGAAACAGTTTGACCACTTGACACTGTCTCAGATAATGGAACAGCTTGGCAGCTGTCTCCTGGCTAGTTTCATATCCACATACAATGAGCTGGCCGGGCCTGTGCTACAGTGAACTGTGCTATCCTTTGCCATGATGTGTTCTGCCTAGCTTCCTCTATGCTCTACTGTGTTCTTCTGTGCTGTAACACGTTTCCACATTGAGCAGAGACAAAGGGCTTGGCGGTAGTGCCACTGTATACTGTGCCATACTGCATCATGCTGGGCTGTGTGTGTGACTAACCCCCTATAGCTCTCTCATTGAGCAGGGCCAGGGACAATAAGCTGTAATCATTAGGAGAACACCTTGCTCCAGGGGAGGGGCTTTTCAGAGCCACGGTATCAAGGTTTTTTTTCAGCATGGAAGTCAGTGTTCCCTTCTTCTCTCCCTAATAAAATCTATCCATCTTTCGCTCTGTCCTTGTTTCTACCTACCCCCATTTGGCCCCTCTCTCCCCCCTCATGCTGTTTCTCTCCCCCATTCCATTTCCATGGAGTGTTGTTGTCCATGTCCATTAATCTCCATTAACAGAGTCAAGTATTAATAGTTTCTGGGGCAAAACAGAAAGGATATGGCTGCTGGAGTTTGGAGGGGAGGAAGTGTGATGGGGGATTTGCTAAGGAATAAATAGTGTCCATTGACAGGGTATTTTATGTCTCTATCTCTATGATATATTGTGTTTCGTATGGTACAGTATGTATTAATTTGTGGATGTGCATCACCCATTTCGTATGATTTGTTACGAATTACAATTTGTATTATATGTTAAGAATTTGCTAGCTGGCTAACATTAGCTAGCCTAGTGGTTAGGGTTAGGGGTTATGATTAAGGTTAGGGTTAAGGTTAAGGTTAGGAGATTAAAGGGTTAAGGTTAGCGTTAGAGTTAGCGGAAGGGTTAGCTAAAATGGTTAAGGTTAGGGGAAGTGTAAGCTAACATGCTAAGTTGTTGCAAAGTAGCTAAAAAGTAGTAAGTAGCTGAAAAGTTGCTAATTACCTAAAATGCTAAAGTTGTCTGTGATGAGATTCAAACTCGCAACCTTTGGGTTGCTACACGTTCCTGTTACACGCCCACTCATCCAACCTGACCAACCACCCTTACTTAAATGTTTTCTTAAGTAACCATCTGTCTTATGTAAGCATATCAAATGTAACATATCATACTAATTTCAGTGTCACGGATTTACATTTTCTATGTTACGTCTAGACTGTGAGACCAGCCTGCCCTCTCCCCTGTCTTCTCTCTACATTTATCAGTCTGCACATTTGTCTCTTTCTTCCTTCAACCCCAACAGACCCTCATCCCCCATCCTCCCGCTCTCCCTCTCTGTTCCAAAGACCCCAAAAAACATGTTTGCAAGAATTTTGACCTCACTAGATTGGATATGTTAAGTCTTTTGTGCATTGGAGTGGTTTTGTCAGATTCACTGGCTCCTTGGTAGCCTAACTAAGATTGGTAGCCTAACTAAGATTCTCCCATTCACTGCAGTGGGTCTATAAAAGTCTCTCTATACTAGAATGGGTCTGTCACTTGCATATGCTCATGCTTTCTGGAGGAGCGACTTAATGGTTGTGAAAGAAACTTCTGTGAACCCTGAGACAGCTAAAATATTTATTTTCTGCCTGTGACTGTATATTAATTAAAATTCTCTTTAATTATATTTTGCGGAATTTGAAAAGCAACACTTGGATGCAACGTAATTGGCCGTGTCTCAAAACCTTTGAAGTGAAACTGCTGAAGTTGACTATTGAGAACTTGATTAAGAGTAGAGGGGGTATATATGCAATCAGTCATTCCTCTATCCCTCTCTTTCCCCTTCCTTTCTCCCTCACTATCCCTCTCTCTTTCACTCTCACTTTCTCTCCCTCCTCTTTCCCCTTCCTTTCTCCCTCACTATCCCTCTCTCTTTCACTCTCACTTTCTCTCCCTCCTCTTTCCCCTTCCTTTCTCCCTCACTATCCCTCTTTCTTTCACTCTCACTTTCTCTCCCTCTCTTTCCCCTTCCTTTCTCTCACTATCCCTCTCTCTTTCACTCTCACTTTCTCTCCCTCCTCTTTCCCCTTCCTTTCTCCCTCACTATCCCTCTCTCTTTCACTCTCACTTTCTCTCCCTCCTCTTTCCCCTTCCTTTCTCTCTCACTATCCCTCTCTCTTTCACTCTCACTTTCTCTCCCTCTCTTTCTCTTTCTCTCAATTATCCTGTCTCAAATTCACTATTTATTTCCCATTCTCTCTATTCTTCCAGTCTAAGATGCTCTGTCAGGCGAGCATCACAATATTGTGCATTCTTTCTCTACACTGTCATTAAGAGCAGAACGGGAAAAAATGATCATTTATATCTACTCTCACTCCATTGCTGTTCTTCCAGCTCAATGTCAGGTCGGGAGGCACATTCTGCTGCTAGCTTGTTATGCTCAGAGAAAAGTCCCAGACACCCTTCTTGAAAACTGCAGATCAATACATTATTGTTTTACTGTTATGTTACAGGCTTTGGTTTTTCAATTTATGTTTTGAGGTTGGACTTTAATAGATATGAACTACTATTAGCCCATACAAACACATGGAATACAGCATTCACTACATGGAACAACAGATAGCCACCCAAAAATATTAAAAGGAAGTTTGTTCTGAAGTGTCTCTCCTATATCTGAGAGATCTTTTTTTTTTACATGCATTTATTAAGTGGGTGGCCCAGTGCTCCAGTTGTCTTGATAGGAACAGAGGGTTGACACCTTTGGTTTGCTCTCCCTATTTTGATTTCTAGACTTTGTCCGATCTTCCCTGTTTTCGTTTCTCTTCCTGTCTTTAAGTTTGGTGTGTTTTTTATATTGTTTGCCTCTTGTTTGGCGAATTTAGCTGGAGCTCACAGTGGGTGTTGTTTCCCATGAATTTGGTAGTCGCTCTAGCCACCTACTCTGAAGCCCTGCTGTGCCCAGATGTTTGACTGTTCAAAATACACTTGTCATAGAGTTTCTGTCACTGACATCCACCCTGAGGGGTATAAGATTGGTGGAATAATTTTGAAAGTTGCATAAAAACACATCTTCTCAAGCAGCTTATAAAATAAAAAATAAAGCCATGGAATTTAAGTTTGAATTATTTGTTGAAACCCCTACATGGGAGATGCTAGATAAATGTACGAAGGTCAAATCTGCTTATCACTACAAAGCATTATGACATCAAAGTGGCATCTGGTGATCAAAAAGCAGTAGTCAAAGAGATGATCAGTACTGCTTTGGTGGAGGAGGCAATCCTTCCAGAGAGGGAGGATGATGAAAAGGGTCCCACGGGTGGTAGAGTACACCCCACAGATGCACAACTGAGAGAGGTAGAACTAAAGGCAACATGGGAACAACAGAAATTAGAGCTTGAGCACAAGGAAAAGAAAAGAGTACGTGAGGAGAGTTGGAACAACAGAAATTACAGTTGGACCACAGGGAAAGACAAGATGAGCGTGCAGCCATACAGAAAGAACTTGCAGCCAGACTAGAACAAGAAGAATGTGCACATGCCATTCGATTAAAAGAGATGGAGCTGGAAGCGCAACAAAGGGAGATAGATCTGGAAGCACTCCAAAACTAGTCAGGCCATCCTGCACCCTCAACAGAGTTTGATCTTGGTCGGAACAGCTGACTTGTACCGCCTTTCAATGAAAAGGAGGTGAATGTATATCTTACTTTGTTTGAGCGGATTGCCATATCCCTAAAAAGGCAGCGAGATACTTGGTCACAGCTATTACAAAATGTTCTAGTGGGAAAGGCTCAGAAAGTGTACGCTACTTCATCTCTTGACCAGAGTTTAGATTATGACACTGTTAAAGCTGCTATCCTTTGGGCTTACGAGTTGGTCCCAGTGGCATACAGACAACAGTTCCGTAAATTATGAAAGACAGAATCAAAATGCCATGTTGAGTTTGCAAAGGAACAAGCATGTCTTTTTGATCGGTGGTCTGGTTCTCAAGAGGTCAAGGACCTTGAGGATTTAAAGACACTCAAACTGTACTTCTCGAGCAGTTCAAGAATTGCCTTCACGAAAAGTTTGCAACCTATATCTATGAGCACTAGGATCTCACTCTTGAGAAAGCTGCAGTTCTTGCAGATGAGTTTGTTGACACATAAAACTACCTTCACAAACAAAGGATCCAGTAGTTATCCCTACGCAGAAAGCAATCTAGAGAAGTCACCTCCTACTGCAAGGTTTCAGTCCATTTTGACAGTGCACAAAGATAAAGGTTGGCAGACAACAGTTTTTTTGTATCCGCCAGTTTTTCATTACTGCCATGAGAATGGACACATTGTCTCTGTGTCCTAAGATGAAACAGAAAAGTGAGAGCAAGAAAAATTTGTTTGTTCTTGTGGGAGCACTCCAGACCATTAAGTCACTGGTTGGGATTGGGAACACTCCAGACCATTAAGTCACTGGTTGGGATTGGGAACACTCCAGCCCATTAAGTCACTGGTTGGGACTGGGAACACTCCAGACCATTAAGTCACTGGTTGGGTCTGGGAACACTACAGCCCATTAAGTCACTGGTTGGGATTGGGAACACTCCAGCCCATTAAGTCACTGGATGGGACTGGGAACACTCCAGCCCATTAAGTCACTAGTTGGGACTGGGAGCACTCCAGCCTACTAAATCACTGGTTGGGATTGGGAGCACTCCAGCACTCCAGCCTTTCAATGAAAAGGAGGTGAATGTATTTCTTACTTTGTTTGAGCGGATTGCCATATCAAATCAAATCAAATCAAATTGTATTTGTCACATACACATGGTTAGCAGATGTTAATGCGAGTGTAGCGAAATGCTTGTGCTTCTAGTTCCGACAATGCAGTAATAACAAGTAATCTAACTAACAATTCCAAAACTACTGTCTTGTACACAGTGTTAGGGGATAAAGAATATGTACATAAGGATATATGAATGAGTGATGGTACAGAGCAGCATAGGCAAGATACAGTAGATGGTATCGAGTACAGTATATACATATGAGATGAGTATGTAAACAAAGTGGCATAGTTAAAGTGGCTAGTGATACATGTATTACATAAGGATACAGTCGATGATATAGAGTACAGTATATACGTATGCATATGAGATGAATAATGTAGGGTAAGTAACATTATATAAGGTAGCATTGTTTAAAGTGGCTAGTGATATATTTACATCATTTCCCATCAATTCCCATTATTAAAGTGGCTGGAGTTGAGTCAGTGTCAGTGTGTTGGCAGCAGCCACTCAATGTTAGTGGTGGCTGTTTAACAGTCTGATGGCCTTGAGATAGAAGCTGTTTTTCAGTCTCTCGGTCCCAGCTTTGATGCACCTGTACTGACCTCGCCTTCTGGATGATAGCGGGGTGAACAGGCAGTGGCTCGGGTGGTTGATGTCCTTGATGATCTTTATGGCCTTCCTGTGACATCGGGTGGTGTAGGTGTCCTGGAGGGCAGGTAGTTTGCCCCCGGTGATGCGTTGTGCAGACCTCACTACCCTCTGGAGAGCCTTACGGTTGAGGGCGGAGCAGTTGCCATACCAGGCGGTGATACAGCCCGCCAGGATGCTCTCGATTGTGCATCTGTAGAAGTTTGTGAGTGCTTTTGGTGACAAGCCGAATTTCTTCAGCCTCCTGAGGTTGAAGAGGCGCTGCTGCGCCTTCTTCACAATGCTGTCTGTGTGAGTGGACCAATTCAGTTTGTCTGTGATGTGTATGCCGAGGAACTTAAAACTTGCTACCCTCTCCACTACTGTTCCATCGATGTGGATAGGGGGGTGTTCCCTCTGCTGTTTCCTGAAGTCCACAATAATCTCCTTAGTTTTGTTGACGTTGAGTGTGAGGTTATTTTCCTGACACCACACTCCGAGGGCCCTCACCTCCTCCCTGTAGGCCGTCTCGTCGTTGTTGGTAATCAAGCCTACCACTGTTGTGTCGTCCGCAAACTTGATGATTGAGTTGGAAGCGTGCGTGGCCACGCAGTCGTGGGTGAACAGGGAGTACAGGAGAGGGCTCAGAACGCACCCTTGTGGGGCCCCAGTGTTGAGGATCAGCGAGGAGGAGATGTTGTTGCCTACCCTCACCACCTGGGGGCGGCCCGTCAGGAAGTCCAGTACCCAGTTGCACAGGGCGGGGTCGAGACCCAGGGTCTCGAGCTTGATGACGAGCTTGGAGGGTACTATGGTGTTGAATGCCGAGCTGTAGTCAATGAACAGCATTCTCACATAGGTATTCCTCTTGTCCAGATGGGTTAGGGCGGTGTGCAGTGTGGTTGAGATTGCATCGTCTGTGGACCTATTTGGGCGGTAAGCAAATTGGAGTGGGTCTAGAGTGTCAGGTAGGGTGGAGGTGATATGGTCCTTGACTAGTCTCTCAAAGCACTTCATGATGACGGAAGTGAGTGCTACGGGGCGGTAGTCGTTTAGCTCAGGTACCTTAGCTTTATTGGGAACAGGAACAATGGTGGCCCTCTTGAAGCATGTGGGAACAGCAGACTGGTATAGGGATTGATTGAATATGTCCGTAAACACACCGGCCAGCTGGTCTGCGCATGCTCTGAGGGCGCGGCTGGGGATGCCGTCTGGGCCTGCAGCCTTGCGAAGGTTAACACGTTTAAATGTCTTACTCACCTCGGCTGCAGTAAAGGAGAGACCGCATGTTTTCGTTGCAGGCCGTGTCAGTGGCACTGTATTGTCCTCAAAGCGGGCAAAAAAGTTATTTAGTCTGCCTGGGAGCAGGACATCCTGGTCCGTGACTGGGCTGGATTTCTTCCTGTAGTCCGTGATTGACTGTAGACCCTGCCACATGTCTCTTGTGTCTGAGCCGTTGAATTGAGATTCTACTTTGTCTCTGTACTGACGCTTAGCTTGTTTGATAGCCTTGCGGAGGGAATAGCTGCACTGTTTGTATTCGGTCATGTTACCAGACACCTTGCCCTGATTAAAAGCAGTGGTTTGCGCTTTCAGTTTCACGCGAATGCTGCCATCAATCCACGGTTTCTGGTTAGGGAATGTTTTAATCGTTGCTATGGGAACGACATCTTCAACGCACGTTCTAATGAACTCGCACACCGAATCAGCGTATTCGTCAATGTTGTTGTCTGACGCAATACGAAACATGTCCCAGTCCACGTGGTGGAAGCAGTCTTGGAGTGTGGAGGCAGCGAGATACTTGGTCACAGCTATTACAAAATGTTCTAGTGGGAAAGGCTCAGAAAGTGTACGCTACTTCATCTCTTGACCAGAGTTTAGATTATGACACTGTTAAAGCTGCTATCCTTTGGGCTTACGAGTTGGTCCCAGTGGCATACAGACAACAGTTCCGTAAATTATGAAAGACAGAATCAAAATGCCATGTTGAGTTTGCAAAGGAACAAGCATGTCTTTTTGATCGGTGGTCTGGTTCTCAAGAGGTCAAGGACCTTGAGGATTTAAAGACACTCAAACTGTACTTCTCGAGCAGTTCAAGAATTGCCTTCACGAAAAGTTTGCAACCTATATCTATGAGCACTAGGATCTCACTCTTGAGAAAACTGCAGTTCTTGCAGATGAGTTTGTTGACACATAAAACTACCTTTACAAACAAAGGATCCAGTAGTTATCCCTACGCAGAAAGCAATCCAGAGAAGTCACCTCCTACTGCAAGGTTTCAGTCCATTTTGACAGTGCACAAAGAAAAAGGTTGGCAGACAACAGTTTTTTTGTATCCGCCAGTTTTTCATTACTGCCATGAGAAAGGACACATTGTCTCTGTGTCCTAAGATGAAACAGAAAAGTGAGAGCAAGAAAAATGTGTTTGTTCTTGTGGGAGCACTCCAGACCATTAAGTCACTGGTTGGGATTGGGAACACTCCAGACCATTAAGTCACTGGTTGGGATTGGGAACACTCCAGCCCATTAAGTCACTGGTTGGGACTGGGAACACTCCAGCCAATTAAGTCACTGGTTGGGACTGGGAACACTACAGCCCATTAAGTCACTGGTTGGGATTGGGAACACTCCAGACCATTAAATCACTGGTTGGGATTGGGAACACTCCAGCCCATTAAGTCACTGGTTGGGATTGGGAACACTCCAGCCCATTAAGTCACTGGTTGGGATTGGGAACACTCCAGACCATTAAGTCACTGGTTGGGATTGGGAGCACTCCAGACCATTAAGTCACTGGATGGGACTGGGAACACTCCAGCCCATTAAGTCACTAGTTGGGACTGGGAGCACTCCAGCCCATTAAGTCACTGGTTGGGATTGGGAGCACTCCAGCCTACTAAATCACTGGTTGGGATTGGGAGCACTCCAGCCCATTAAGTCACTGGTTGGGATTGGGAGCACTCCAGCCTACTAAATCACTGGTTGGGACTGGGAGCACTCCAGCCCATTAAGTCACTGGTTGGGATTGGGAGCACTCCAGCCTACTAAATCACTGGTTGGGATTGGGAACACTCCAGCGCTTTAAGTCCCTAGTTGGGATTGGGAGCACTCCAGCCAATTAATTCACTGGTTGGGATTGGGAGCACTCCAGCCCATTAAATCACTAGTTGGGATTGGGAGCACTCCAGCCAATTAATTCACTGGTTGGGATTGGGAGCACTCCAGCCCATTAAATCACTAGTTGGGATTGGGAGCACTCCAGCCAATTAATTCACTGGTTGGGACTGGGAACACTCCAGCCAATTAATTCACTGGTTGGGATTGGGAGCACTCCAGCCCATTAAGTCACTGGTTAGGGATTGGGAGCACTCCAGCCCATTAGATCATTAGTTGGGATTGGGAGCACTCCAGCCCATTAAATCACTAGTTGGGATTGGGAGCACTCCAGCCCGTTAAGTCACTGGTTGGGACTGGGAACACTCCAGCCAATTAATTAACTGGTTGGGATTGGGAACACTCCAGCCCATTAAGTCACTGGTTGGGATTGGGAACACTCCAGACCATTAAATCACTGGTTGGGATTGTGAACTCTCCAGCCCATTAAGTCACTGGTTGGGATTGGGAACACTCCAGCCCATTAAGTCACTGGTTAGGGATTGGGAGCACTCCAGCCCATTAAATCATTAGTTGGGATTGGGAGCACTCCAGCCCATTAAATCACTAGTTGGGATTGGGAGCACTCCAGCCCGTTAAGTCACTAGTTGGGACTGGGAGCACTCCAGCCGATCAAGTCACTGGTTGGGATTGGGAGCAGTCCAGCCCATTAAATCACTAGTTGGGATTGGGAGCACTCCAGCCCATTAAGTCACTAGTTGGGATTGGGGTATGAACCCTTTGTTTCTAATGGGTTCTGTCTCTGCAGAGTGGCGATGCTGTTAAACAGCCTGTGAAGATTGTGTGAGACACTGGGTCAGCCTAGTTCTTCATTTTGGAGGGGTTTTTGCCTTTGTCTGACACTTCAGCAACTGTTTTCAATGTGTGGCATGGCATGGAGATGGGTTGCATTTAAAAACATGTGAGTTTAAGGCAACTATAAAAAAATAGTGAAAAATGAATATATATATATACTGTATACTATTTTTTTTGATGATGAGCAAACTTGTCCAACTAAATATAGAATACACAGTAATGTTGTCTTCAGGGGGAAGGTGTTATAGGCTTTGGTTTTTCCATTTATCTTTTGAGGATGGACTTTAGCATGTATAGCTCGCTTGCACGCAGGGTGCACTGATTGGTGTCACCTCGTTTGTCAGTATGGGTTTCACCTGTGCTGGCCCAGGTGCTGTTTAATAAGAGTGGCTGGCCCAGTGTTTCAGTTGTCCTGATAGATGTGGAGGGGTAACACCTTCGGTTGGCGCACCCTAGTTTGAGGTTTAGACAAACAATCTGTTTTGGTTTGCTTTGTGTCTTCAAGTTTGTTGTGGGTTTTTATTCTGTTTGCCTCTTCTTGGACAAATTTAATGGCCGCTCATAGTGGGTGTCTTTTAGGTTTGAGTTGTTGCTTGTCGGCTTTCAATGGACACCCCATGAGTGTCTTTCAGAACCCCTCCTAAAACCCCACCTGTTTTGGTTGCTGTCAGTGACTCTTCGTTAGTTCCCTCTTCTGTTCGAGCGATATTTTTGGTTTTCTTGCCGGGGAACTTAAGTTATTACACTTATCAATTCTATCAATTCTATTAAATAGAGCAGCAACAAGTTTCAAGTTACATCTTTGGGAAGGTAGGGTATACTACCTGATCATAGCACCAACTAACTCTGCCTGTAGCTCAAGTTAATTTCTAACCTTCAATCATAAACCCAACGTTAGCTATTTAACCAAACATTAGCATTAGCCCTAACCTTTGGTTCAACAGTAACTGTCATAAGCTCTAAAGCAAACCTTGGTCTGTGAACCAAGATGGTTGATTTAAACTTTGAAAACTACCTTTGCAGTGTCAGTGCCATGTATCTATGTGGACACCCATAGTCCAGTGAGTGGCGGTGTGACTAAGGACACTGTGAGCCATGCCTCTTGACATAGGCTCCAGTCCAACAAAGGATTGTGATGAGACTCAGAGGGAGATGTCTAGATAGACTGGTCTGGATGGATGTAGGAGTAGAATCAACTCCTAAAAAGGATAATTACATCAAATGTGCTAATTGAGATGGAAGCCATTTTGAAAAACCAGGAAGAGAAAGTTATCAAGGTCACATCCCCAAAAGTGATATCATTGAAAAGCCCAGAATGTCATCTCAAAGGTATAACAGGGCAGTGGCATGTATGGCCTCAAATATATAGACCAAAAACTAATGTCCATTAGTGGACAAAATGAATTGCAGGGTCTCTGAGGACATGACAGTAGCTGGCCTAGTCTGGGAATGTAAGGGGTAGTCGCTGACAACTCCTCCATCTAGCTAGCAGCATGTGACAGGGCCATAAGTACTGACTGCCAACAAAGGCTATGCATCATTAAATATGGATGAGCACTGACCCATTCCAATACATAGATAAGGGACTGTAAGTGGAATGGTCTTGGAACCACTTTGTTCATAAATGTGCCTGCATTATCCTTAGGTAATGGCAATGCAACCTTTTCCTAAAAGCACTGCCATTTCCTACCATGAGGATTGAATAGTTCCCCCAGAAATCTGCTGTGTTTGGGTAAATGGGTCTACAGTCAGAGGTCCAGAATATATTCATTAGGATATTTCATACAGACTTTTGATGAGTGACTTTCTCTCTGTCTACCCACATACACTAGTGCCTGAGCATCTAATCAAAATGTCACGAACATACAGGCGCACTCAAGTACTGTAAAGTGCAGGTGAGGACATATTAAAGTGTCTGTCTTGTTTCTCATTGGCTGTGGGATATTGATGCATTCTCTTACTCACCCTCTCGTGTGTGTGTGTGTGTGTGTGTGTGTGTGTGTGTGTGTGTGTGTGTGTGTGTGTGTGTGTGTGTGTGTGTGTGTGTGTGTGTGTGTGTGTGTGTGTGTGTGTGAGAGGAGCTGGCTGACGCATCTAGTCACATTATCTTCACAGATCTAACAGACCGGTGACAGCGAGAGACACTCACGCTCTTCCACTTCCCTCCCTCTTCACACTGCATTGTCTCCCCTGGCAGCCCAACATCCACATTGTGGGTGAGAGGCATCTGTGGGCTTATTAACATGTGTCCACTGGGCAGATTAGAACACATCATAATATCTGCAGGCGCTGCCAGGTCGTCTGTTAAGAGACTTACCACGCTAATAGATGAAGGCTGAATGGGGGGTTGTCCTCTATCACAGGTGTGATGACAGAGTTAGGTTGGGAAGGGCAACTACCTGCTGGCTGGTTGCTTGTTGCATCCTGTCCAGTGGTGGCTGGTGGCACTTTAAAACGGGGAGGACGGGCTCATAGTAATGGCTGGAACGGAATAAATGAAATTGTGTCAAACACATCAAACACTTTGATTCCATTCACTCTATTCAATTCATTATTATGAGCCGTCCTCTCATCAGCCTCATGGATGCTAGGAGATTAAAAATGCAACAGCAAGACTCCAGTGATCACAGGGGACCCGAGCATTAGCCACCAGATATTATTGACTTAGTGATTAAGGCTCTCAAATAAGATGTCATTCTCTCCATATCGGCATATGTACAACTGGATTTGGAAATTACATACTTTACCCTTGAAAAGGTCAGAAACAATCATACAAGGTATACTAAATCTAACCACTGAGAGACCTTCAACATCCACCTACAGTCGTGGCCAAAAGTTTGAGTTTGAGTTTATTTTTTATTTTTACAGGGACAGTGCACATTAATCAACGTTTCAGTAAAAGTGCCGGTTTTAGCCAGCCGGCTAATTTTCAACCGCAGTCCCTGGGCAGGTTATTAAAAACAATTACAATATAGACAATAGCAGCATAGAACAAGCAAGACATAGCAACATAGGACAAGCAAGACATAGCATACAGACAGAGCAACATAGGACAAGCAAGACGTAGCATACAGACAGAGCAACATAAAACAAAAAGCAGCAAGACAAAATTCATAAAAGCAACAAAGTGTTTCCACACCTCACAAGCTACAGACAACAGACAACATGGAAAGCGGCAACACACAGCAAGGGACCATGTTCACAAATCTGATTGACCTTTAGCCATGTCTTCAAGCATTTTGTGAAAGTGTGATATGTGGTGCAGTTATGTGTGTCTGATGGCAGTGTATTCCAGACATGGGAAGCTCTCACAGAGAATGCAGATTTACTTAAGATTTATTTAAGGTGCTTTTTCTTAGGGGAACTATACAGTCACCTCTCATGGCAGACCTTGTGGATCTGCTGCCATATGTCTGGGTTTTCTGTTTAACAAAAATATTGAGTGGAGGGGGAGCCAGGCCATTAAGGATCTTGAATACAAGACATGCGTCGGTGTATTGCACAAGATTTTCCCAACTCAAGAGCTCATGCTTTCTAAGGATGTAACAGTGATGATGGCTATTGGGCATCCTATCAAGCACTTTGAGAGCCTGTTTGTAGACAGACTGAATAGGTTTTAATGTTGTACAGCAAGCTTGGGCCCAACTAGTCAAGCAGTATGTTAAGTGGGGGAGTATCATAGATTTGAAGTACAGTTTTGCTACCTCTGTAGTCAAACAATTTCGTATAAATCGGAAATTAGCTAGGTTGAATTTGGTTATTTGAATTACCTTTTTCACATGCATTTTAAAAGAGAGGTTGGAATCAAGTATGACGCCAAGGTACTTAAAATCGGATACCACCTGGAGCTTCTCCCCTGACACATAGACATCTGGCTCAGTAGCATCTGTTGCCCTCTTTGTGAAGAACATGCAAACAGTTTTTTTCACATTGAGATGCAAACACGAGTCACTGAGCCACTTTGTAACCTGGACCATTACAGTAGTGAGTTCTTGTGCAGCTTAGACCCAGTACAGACAGAAGGCAGATCATTAATGTACAGGCTGAACAGGAGGGGCCCCAGTATTGACCCTTGGGGCACGCCCACATCATAGCTACATAGCATCATGGCGTTTTGAGAATGACAAATGTAAATTTGTCTGCTGCCTTATTGTCTTTAGATATTTTTGTCAGATGTTACTATGGAAAACTGAAGTAAAATTACAAGCATTTCATAAGGGTCAAAGGCTTTTATTGACAATTACATGAAGTTGATGCAAAGAGTCAACATTTGCAGTGTTGAACCTTCTTTTTCAAGACCTCTGCAATCCGCCCTGGCATGCTGTCAATTAATTTCTGGGCGACATCCTGACTGATAGTAGCCCATTCTTGCATAATCAATGCTTGGAGTTTGTCAGAATTTGTGGGGTTTTGTTTGTCCACCCGCCCGCCTCTTGAGGATTGACCACAAGTTCATAATGGGATTAAGGTATGGGGAGTTTCCTGGCTATGGACCCAAAATATCAATGTTTTGTTCCCCGAGCCACTTAGTTATCACTTTTGCCTCATGGCAAGGTGCTCCATCATGCTGGAAAAGGCATTGTTCGTCACCAAACTGTTCTTGGATGGTTGGGAGAAGTTGCTCTCGGACCGCACACATTAATGGTCTCAGGATGTTTTACTGTTGGCATGACACAGGACTGATGGTAGAGCTCACCTTGTCTTCTCCGGACAAGCTTTTTTCCGGATGCCCCAAACAATTGGAATGGGGATTCATCAGAGAAAATGACTTTACCCCAGTCCTCAGCAGTCCAACCCCTGTACCTTTTGCAGAATATCAGTCTGTCCCTGATGTTTTTCCTGGAGAGAAGTGGCTTCTTTGCTGCCCTTCTTGATACCAGGCCATCCTCCAAAAGTCTTTGTCTAACTTTGCGTGCAGATGCACTCACACCTGCCTGCCGCCATTCCTGAGCAAGCTCTGTACTGGTGGTGCCCCGATCCCGCAGCTGAATCAACTTTAGGAGACGGTCCTGGCGCTTGCAGGACGTTCTTGGTCGCCTTGAAGTCTTCTTCACAACAATTGAACCGCTCTCCTTGAAGTTCTTGATGGTCTAATAAATGGTTGATTTAGGTGCAATCTTACTGGCAAAAATATCCTTGCCTGTTAGGCCCTTTTTGTGCAAAGCAATGATGACGGCACGTGTTTCCTTGCAGGTAACCATGGTTAACAGAGGAAGAACAATGATTCCAAGCACCACCCTCCTGTTGAAGCTTCCAGTCTGTTTTTCGAACTCAATCAGCATGACAGAGCGATCGCCAGCCTTGTCCTCGTCAACACTCACACCTGTGTTAACGAGAGAATCACTGACATGATGTCAGCTGGTCCTTTTGTGGCAGGGTTGAAATGCAGTGGAAATGTTTTTTGGGGGATTCAGTTCATTTGCATAGCAAAGAGGGACTTTGCAATTAATTGCAATTCATCTGATCACTCTTCATAACATTCTGGAGTATATGTGTAACAGTATAGCTTCCGTCCTTCTCCTCGCCCCTACCTGGGCTCGAACCAGGGACCCTCTGCACACATCAACCACAGTCACTCACGAAGCATCGTTATCCATCGCGCCACAAAAGCCACGGCCCTTGCAGAGCAAGGGGAACCACTACTTCAAGTCTCAGAGTGAGTGACGTCACCGTCTGAAACACTATTAGCGCGCACCACCGCTAACTAGCTAGCCATTTCACATCGGTTACATATGCAAATTGCCATCATACAAACTGAGTTAGCAGACTTTGTGAAAATGTATATTTGTGTCATTCTCAAAACTTTTGTCCACAACTGTATATCTGAATATAACCACAGAGAGAGGATTTGGCAAGTAGTAAATATCTTACAAGTTACTGTCATATTTGAACTTTTCACTGTAGAAAAATGTTGGTCATATTCCAGTCATATTTTAACATGTTAATATTTCCAATTCTGTTTTCCACACTGTTTTTATTCTACGTGTTCTTCCCTGATTGAAGGTTACATCACAGATCTGATCCATATGCTTTACAGTAATGTGTCTGTGCTGAGTCATCCTGAGGGAGATAGTAGTCTGACCCTCAGTTCTCTGATCCCCAGGGCCAGGGTCTCATCCAGACAGAACTCTCAGCTCCGACAACACTCTCTAATTCACTCAGTTAAGATCATCCCTTTGCTCAGTGGACTGTTTCCCTAATTTATTAGTTTGGTTTAGTCATGCGGATCATTTAATGAGGCTCTACAGGTGGCAGGGACCGAGAGTGCCTGATCAGTGGCTTGCGAGGATGCAGGTAACCTCCGGCCCCCAGGGCCCACTACATCTAAATCTACCTCTGCAGTATGGCTGGGAGACTGGCTGTGTGCGAGAGCTGACTGTGGCCCTTGCTGGGCAGTAGCAGACAATGTGAGAGGTATCACTGGGGGTTTGCTTATTAGACAGAAAAGAGGGAGGGAGAGGGGGAGGAAGGGAAAGAGAGGCAGGGAGGGAGGGATGGGATACAGAAAGAGAGTTGAGTGTGGCACTGCTGGAGGGAGGGAAGAGTTAAATGCATGGGGGTGATAATTGAGACACCTGGTGATTATGCACATTCATCATGCATTATGCATATGTGAGTCAGAGTGAAAGGGCTGTTTTCTCTTTCCTGAAGAGCCATGCAGAGCCAGAGCGAGCTTGGTGAGAGAGAACAGAGAAGAGAGACAGAATGAAAGAAGCCGATGGGAGGGAAAAAAGGAACGTTGGGCTCAGTAACTGCTCCTGAGGGATTCACGCCTGGGCAAGCCCTTCTGTGAAGATGAGCCCACTCCACATCTCTCTCTCACTCAGTACAGGACTGGGACCTCGCTGCAAACACAAAAGTCTCAAATTCTCTCTCTCTACTTCCTGTATTTTCTTTTCTTTTAACTCTATTCTAACCTTACAGTCAGTCTCTTTATGTGGTATTCTATCTTAGTCCTGTTTTTTCTCACACCTTTATTTTTCTGGAAAGCTATGTTTTTCATAGTTTTCTTATATTTGCCTTTACCTTCTCGTCCCACACACTGCCCTCTCCTCTCCTCCCCACACTGTCCTCTTTTTTCCTCTCCTCTCCTCCCCACACACTGCCCTCTCCTCTCCTCCCCACACTGTCCTCTTTTTTCCTCTCCTCTCCTCCCCACACACTGCCCTCTCCTCTCCTCCCCACACTGTCCTCTTTTTTCCTCTCCTCTCCTCCCCACACACTGCCCTCTCCTCTCCTCCCCACACTGTCCTCTTTTTTCCTCTCCTCTCCTCCCCACACACTGCCCTCTCCTCTCCTCCCCACACTGTCCTCTTTTTTCCTCTCCTCTCCTCCCCACACACTGTCCTCTCCTCTCCTCCCCACACACTGTCCTCTCCTCTCCTCCCCACACACTGCCCTCTCCTCTCCTCTCCTCTCCTCTCCTCTCCTCTCCTCTCCTCTCCTCTCCTCTCCACACTGTCCTCTTTTTCCTCTCCTCTCCTCTCCACACACGGTCCTCTTCTCACCTCTCCCCACACTGCCCTCTCCTCTCCTCCCCACACTGTCCTCTTTTTTCCTCTCCTCTCCTCCCCACACACTGTCCTCTCCTCTCCTCCCCACACACTGTCCTCTCCTCTCCTCCCCACACACTGCCCTCTTCTCTCCTCCACACCCTGTCCTCTTCTCTCCTCTCATCTCCTGCTGTGTTGGGGTCATGTTTATTGCTGTGAGGTTATTTAACTCTCAATCTGTCAGTAGCCGACTCGTTTCACCAGTGCTGCTAATTTCACTCAGCATGGCCACATCATGTCCCTTAAACTAATCTCACTCAGCATGGCCACATCATGTCCCTTAAACTAATCGCACTCTGTATGGCCACATCATATCCCTTAAACTAATCTCACTTTGCATGGCCACATCATGTCCCTTAAACTAATCTCACTCAGCATGGTCACATCATGTCCCTTAAACTAATCTCACTCAGCATGGCCACATCATGTCCCTTAAACTAATCTCACTCAGCATGGCCACATCATGTCCCTTAAACTAATCTCACTCAGCATAGCCACATCATGTCCCTTAACCTAATCTCACTCAGCATGGCCACATCATGCCCCTTACCATAATCTCAGTCAGCATGGCTACATCATGTCCCTTACCATAATCTGACTCTGCATGCACACATGTCCCTTACATAATCTGACTCCGCATGGCCACATCATGTCCCTTACCATAATCTCACACAAATTGTTACTGCACTAAGCCCCGTGACCACTAATGCTTTTATGTAAGGCACTTAAAATATTTTAATTAAAGCAAAAATTAAAGCATAATTTGGAGTGGTTGTTAAAAAGCAGATAGCTTCGAAAAGAATGGGAGCGCCGGGATGCTATTTCTACAGGTTCATAGCCCCCTTGTTTAGCAGTGATATTTAATCACACTCAAATAACAGAGTAAAGGAGAATAAACCATTAACTCAGTCACACCCAAGAGCAATCAGTCCTCCCTTTTACACAACACATCACCAAACAAATCTAATAACAACCTCTCCTAATGATTATGTTGCATATGTTGTTGAGTTTACTGTAAATATAGCTGCTATGTGGATACATCAGTGTTCTATGAGACCTGGCCTCTCAGTTCCCTTTATCTGTAGTTGTTCCCTGCCTGGCGCTGGGTGTGGTATTTCTGTGCCTTTGACTACCTGGTGTGTTTAGAATGGAGCCCGCTCCTTTCTCCCCGCTCCACTCAAAACTCCATTCCTTTAATGAGTTTAATCCTCGTTCCCTCAGACTCTCCTACCTCCACCCCACTACTCCGCTTTACCCCAGACTCAGCTGCTTAATTATGGGCTCATTTGGAGGACACCTCCAGCCATAGTGAGAGAAATGGTATCATCAATAGTTCACCTCACCACCTCTCATCTGACTCCATATCATTAGGATTCATTAGATCCGATAGGTTGGATTATTCACCAACCAGAGGTGGGAGATGGCTTGACACTGTGGTCACCATCTGCTTGACTCATTAAACGCTTTAGGAGACATGCAATATTGAGCCCACAAATCTCTGTCCACATGTCTGATCTGACCCCTATTTTCCTTTCCGCTCAGGGCAGTGAATGTACTGAGGCATTCTGCTGTAGACTCTCGGCTACATGCCGTTCAGAGATATTACTGTGATCTTTATGGCCCCTGAGACTCCCAGGATATCTTTACATCTTGGCTTCTCGCCACCTCTTCTTTTCTGTCCCCTACTCTCTCTTAAGAGAGACACTCATGCATGTGCACATTCGCACACACCCACATGCGCGAGCATACAGAAACGCACACACACACACACACACACACACACACACACACACACACACACACACACACACACACACACACACACACACACACACACACACACACACACACACACACACACACACACACACACACACACACACACACGCACACACACTGTTCAGGGCCCTTTCCTTCCGGTCTCTGTTTGTATTTACAGAGATTTTGGTCGGATGAGAAGCTGTTTTTGGTAGATAAACTATGGAATCACAGAAGTTATTGTCTGCAGAATATTATCCTAACTCCTCCCCTAATCCATCAGATTAAGGGTCATATTAACCTATCATTCATATTTGTGTTTTCATTCATTCCTGGGGAAATAAGAAGACAATCTAAAGAGAGGATTGGGATTTCAAGAGGGAAGTCAATACATTGCTTTCTCAAATGTCCTTGAAGTCACAAGGGCTTTCAAAGAGATAAACCAAAAGACTATTCCAAAGCAGTATTCCCTGTTATATGACATGGAACTATTGCATAATGTTTTATAACGGCAATGTTTAGGGATCTGTGTCACTGCCATTTGGTCTGTTTGAAAATGATATTGATATATAAGTGATATTTTTTAGAACAGGTATGACAGAGATGGGCAGCACACACAAACATGTATGACAGGGATGGGTAACACACACACCCATGTATGGCAGGGATGGGCAACACACACAAACATGTATGACAGGGATGGGCAGCACACACAAACATGTATGGCAGGGATGGGCAATACACAAACATGTATGACAGGGATGGGCAATACACAAACATGTATGACAGGGATGGGCAATACACAAACATGTATGACAGGGATGGGCAATACACAAACATGTATGATAGGGATGGGCAATACACAAACATGTATGACAGGGATGGGCAATACACAAACATGTATGACAGGGATGGACAATACACACACATGTATGGCAGGGATGGGCAATACACAAACATGTATGGCAGGGATGGGCAATACACAAACATGTATGACAGGGATGGACAATACACACAAACATGTATGGCAGGGATGGGCAATACACACACATGTATGGCAGGGATGGGCAATACACACACATGTATGGCAGGGATGGGCAATACACAAACATGTATGGCAGGGATGGGCAATACACACAAACATGTATGACAGGGATGGGCAATACACACAAACATGTATGACAGGGATGGGTAACACACAAACATGTATGACAGGGATGGGCAAAACACACACATGTATGGCATGGATGGGAAATACACAAACATGTATGGCAGGGATGGGCAATACACACACATGTATGACAGGGATGGGCAATACACACACATGTATGGCAGGGATGGGCAATACACAAACATGTATGGCAGGGATGGGCAATACACACACATGTATGGCAGGGATGGGCAGCACACACAAACATGTATGGCAGGGATGGGCAATACACACACATGGGCAATACACACACATGGCAGGGATGGGCAATACACAAACATGTATGGCAGGGATGGGCAATACACACACACAGGGATGTACACACACATGGCAGGGATGGGCAATACACACAAACATGTATGACATGGATGGGTAACACACACACCCATGTATGGCAGGGATGGGCAATACACACAAACATGTATGGCAGGGATGGGCAATACACAAACATGTATGGCAGGGATGGACAATACACAAACATGTATGGCAGGGATGGGCAATACACACAAACATGTATGACAGGGATGGGTAACACACACACCCATGTATGGCAGGGATGGGCAATACACACAAACATGTATGGCAGGGATGGGTAACACACAAACATGTATGACAGGGATGGGTAACACACACAAACATGTATGGCAGGGATGGGCAATACACAAACATGTATGACAGGGATGGGCAATACACAAACATGTATGACAGGGATGGGTAACACACACAAACATGTATGACAGGGATGGGTAACACACAAACATGTATGGCAGGGATGGGCAATACACACAAACATGTATGGCAGGGATGGGTAACACACACAAACATGTATGACAGGGATGGGCAGCACACACAAACATGTATGACAGGGATGGGCAACACACACAAACATGTATGGCAGGGATGGGCAATACACACAAACATGTATGGCAGGGATGGGCAACACACACAAACATGTATGGCAGGGATGGGCAACACACACAAACATGTATGACAGGGATGGGCAACACACACAAACATGTATGGCAAGGATGGGAAACACACACAAACATGTATGACAGGGATGGGCAACACACACAAACATGTATGGCAGGGATGGGAAACACACACAAACATGTATGACAGGGATGGGCAATACACACACATGTATGACAGGGATGGGCAACACACACAAACATGTATGACAGGGATGGGCAACACACACAAACATGTATGGCAGGGATGGGAAACACACACAAACATGTATTGCAGGGATGGGCAATACACACACATGTATGGCAGGGATGGCAAATACACACAAACATTTTTGTGGCCTCCCACTTGACAGCGGAGATACATTTTTTACGTGTTAGAGTTAATTTCATGTAATTCTAACAATTTTGCCATGGGGTATAGAGAAAATGTTGCAGTTTGATATCTCATTTCATGCAATTCTACTAATTTTGCTATGGGTGGAGAGGAAAATGAGCTGTTGCATAGCTAATTTCCTGCAATTCTACACATTTTGCCATAGGGTGTAGGGAAATGTTGACAGTTTTTCATATGACGTCTGAGTGAGACTGACTAACAAAATCAAAGTGGGCCCACCAGCCGGTAATTCGACCATGATAACAAGTTTGGATTGCTGGCCGCTAAACTAACTTAGCCATCTTAAACATGTTAGCTGACATGGGCTAATTGACTGACACAAGAGGAAAAAACTGCTGATGCACAAGCACATTTTAAATGTGCAGCCTTGTCTATTCTACTTTTGTAACTCTCAACAGTACGTTGAGACCCCGACTGAGTGCTTTGATTGACTTATTCTAAACATCTGGTTACTGGGCGTGGACAGACAGCCACGCACACTAACGTTACATCGACGTACTGTACACTTAACCTCTCACATTACACACACACACACACACACACACACACACACACACACACACACACACACACACACAGAGAAAATGCAGAAAGGCACTCAGGCCTCAAAGCTAATCACCAGGCTGTCTGAGTAAATACCATATCATTCGAATGATATCTGCAGCTCACTGTGAATAAGGAGCTGATCTGGATGTCATGGACGTTATGAATATCATCCCTACAACCAAAAGAGAGGCTGATATTCCACATGGTTACATTATGCAAGGGGAATTACTGAATAATACCTCCTGTCATTTGTGTGTAGCAGTGATGGAGGGGGGGGGGGGGGGGGGTAGAGTGAGAAAGATAGACAGAACTGGGCCAGCTGTTTGGACGTGCCTGGGTATGTATGTGTGCGCGAGTGCACGTGTGTACGCGTGCACGTCTGTTTGTGGCCTCCCACAATGAAGGGGGACTCGGGGAAGGGATGTCCACATTTGTCAGGGAGATCTGGGGGTCCTTGGTGGAGTGTAATAGCTTTGGAAAGCAGATCAAGGTCGCACTCTAGCCGTCCTCTATGATGAGAGCCACAGAGACAAACTGAGAGACACAACATCCCTGCAGCTACCTTAAAAACACAAACTCCTCTAACACAAGCATTCATCCACCTTTCTTTCCATCTCTCTCCCTCTCTTTCTCCATCACAGCACGTAACAGGTGCTATTGGATCCAACAAACAAATATTTCATGTTTTAACCACATTGACAACATTAATCAGACATGAATGAAATCTCCCAACATTTGGTAACCTTGTGCCAACCTTACATCCACAAAAAACTCACTTAGCTTTCATCAGGGGTAACTGTATTAGACCATTGATAGAGAGAGAGGAAGAAGTACTTAAAGTCTTGGCAATGTGTGTAATGTCTTCTCCGTCTTTATGAGTCTGCATAAGGTGCTGCAAACACACAAAGACACTGTAGGAGGATCAGATAGGAGGAAAAGGGGAACATATATTTCCTGTTTCCTTGTCAATGCCTACTGCCAACCCCCGCACCCCTACTCCCCATGGAGACTGGACATTTACTGTCACCTGTCAATCAGCCGCTGACAGATGGTAACCTTGCTCCCCATTCAAGAGAATTAATGTAAATCGACCTTGCATTTTCAACTTGCTTCCACTGCTGCTTTCCGTGGTGATTGCTTTGTAAAAGAGGTGCAATGCCAAATAAAATAGAAGTGTGGCTGATTTTATGCTCAATAACAGTTGTGCTGCCCTTGCAAGGTAAACAACGATGACAAAAATGATAAAACAGTGGGTGGGAGATTTCCTTCATAAGCCTCTTAACTGTAGATACTGTACTGCATCTATATGTTTAATGTTAATGACCAACTAAGCAATTTCTCCAGGATGGGTTCACCCAGGAACCATGCGTATGTATGTTGTGTGTGTGTGTGTGTGTGTGTGTGTGTGTGTGTGTGTGTGTGTGTGTGTGTGTGTGTGTGTGTGTGTGTGTGTGTGTGTGTGTGCGTGTGTGTGTGTGTGTGTGTGTGTGTGTGTGTGTGTGTGTGTGTGTGTGTGTGTGTATATACTGGATGGATTTTTGTGGTGGACCGGGCTTGGAGCACCAGGGCCAGTGATGTTTTGTGGGGAATGAGGGGGAGACTGTCTAACTCAATCTGTCCCTGGTTGTGTATCTGTCATGGATAACGTAAGCCAGCAGCCTCCGTTTCATATGAGGAATTTGAGGAGTAGGACTGGGAGAGAGAAAAGGGAATAGAGGAGGGAAGAGAGAGAGAGAAGGGAATAGGGTGGGGGAGAGATGAGAGAGAGAGAGAGATGAGAATAGGGTCGGGAGAGATGTGGCTGAGTCTGAAAAGAGAGAGAGACGGAGAGAAAAACAGCGAGAAAGAGAGAGAGGAGAGAAAAAGTGAGCGAGAATGAGAGAGAAGAGAGAATAAAAGAGAGAGAGAGAGATAAGGGAATAGGTTGGGGAAAGATGTGGCTGAGTCTCCAGAGAGAGAGAGGGAGAGTGGGAGAGATAATTAATGAACGAATGAGAGAGAGAGAATGAATTAATAAATGAGAGAGAGAGAGAGAGAGAGAGAGGAGAGAAGAAAGAGAGAGAGAGATAAGGGAATATGGTGTGGGAGAGGTGTGTTTTGTGGGGGGATGAGGGGGAGGCTGTCTAACTCAATCTGTCCCTGGTTGTGTATCTGTCACGGATAACGTAAGCCAGCAGCCTCCATTTCATATGAGAGAGAAAGAGAGAGAGAGAAAGAGAGAGAAAAAGAGAAAAGAGAGAGAAAAAAAGAGAACAAAAGAGAGAGAAAGGGAAAAAGAGAGCGAGAAAGACAGAAAAGAAGAGAGAGAGATAGAGAGAGGGAGGGAAAGAGAAAGAACAAAAACAGAGAGCGAGAAAAAAGAGAAAGATAAGGGATTAGAGCAGGGAATAGGGTGGGGAGAGATGTGGCTGAGTCTCCAGAAAGAGATATACTTTTTTGTCTTTTTGTCTTTCTTTAATGATACATCCTAATTTCATTAAAAACTCACCACCCCCACCCCCTTTAAAAAAACAAATATTCCCTGTGCTGCATACTCACCTTGTTCTCTACCCCACGATACAAAACAACATCACACATCACAATAACCAAAACCTCACCTCTTCTACAACCGTATATCCAACTCATCTTCCCCAGCTATACAGACAGCCTCCCCGACACACCATATATCTCCACACGTTTTATAATTTATTGAATTCAAATTCCACCTTAAGGCGCGCAGAGACCATCCCATTAAATAATAGTAAAGGGTCTGTTATCCCCCCACTTGTGACCCTGTTCCTCCTTGTTAGCCAAATTGCCAACTTTGCCTGAGCAAACAGAAAATTCAACAACACACATTTGGCCTTTTGCTTAATCGAATACCTGTACCTCATTATAAACATCCCGACAGTAAACTCCACCCCCAACCTCTCACACAGACTTTCCAACAGAGACATTAATGGTATTAACCTGATGCACACAGAAAACACATGATGCACAGTTTCACTCATGACACTGAAAGGACACCCCTGTCCGACTCCCGGGTCGGCCCGTGCCAACCAGCTATTAGTGGCCAGGGCTCCATGTAGAACCCTCCACTGGAGGTCCCCTGATCTCTTTGGTACTGGGAGTTTGTAGAGCCCCCTCCATCTAAAATCCATCATACATTGAAACATTGGTGGCCCCTCCCCCTTTGGCCGCTCAAACACCCCCCTTTATCGGCTCAGACAGTGCTTCCTGGATCTCCCCCAGGAATCTCTCCAGCAGCCTAAGAGTTGTTTGTCCTGTTTCTTGTGCCAGGACTTCCGGGGATTTCCACCCTTCCTTCCCTAGCAGCCACAGGTCACCCAGCCTTAGTAAACACGCTGCCATCAGTCGCTTCTGCAGGATTCCTGGATTGTGGAAGATAGATTCCTCCCACACCCACAGCCCGGGCTCCACACCCCCTTCTTGTGTGGTCCTTAGCAGCTGCCAGGCCCTCAGCACCGTAGAGTAAAAAAATCAGAGAGACCTGCTGTACTGCAGACTCTTGGGGAACAGTTGCCGGTCCAACCCTAATCCGCCAGCTCTCCTTAGCATCGCGCATTCTGGTTCCCTCCAGCCGACATCAGTATGGTACAGCAGTCTCTGTGCCGCCTTTAGTTTTAATGCAAACACCCTGCTCTCCAGTTCCACCAGGCCCTGTCCTCCTTCGTGGACGGACATGTACAACACTGCCACCCTCAGCCAGTGGTGGTCCGACCAGCAAAAATCCACAAGCTTGCACCAGCGGGAGTAGAAAAAATCCACCAGTTTGCATTGCAGGTCTGAGAGCAGACTGGCGGGGGGGTTGAGCACAGCCAGTTTATACCACAGCGAGGATGCCACCAGGTTGTTGATTATCAGCACCCTCCCTCTATATGACACTTGGGACAGGAGAAACCTCCACCTGGCCAGTCTTGACAACACTACCTGTGACAGCCCCTCCCAGTTCTTCCTGATCCACCTCTCCAAGCCCAGGTACATCCCCAAAAAGCCCTTCACAACCACACTGCAAACTCGCTGGAATTAGAGGGGGGAGGGGCCCTATCCCTCCATGCCCCACATAACAGAGCTTTGCTCTTTCCCCAGTTCACCTTAGCTGACGAAGCTCCCTCGTACACCTTCAGACTTGTCAATAATGCCCGCATATCCTGCCTATCCATGAGCATCACAGAAACGCAATCTGCATACGCCGACACTGCTATGCCGGTCAACACACTCATGCCTGTCCAGCACACTCCCTGCAGTATCCTGCGTACGAGGCCCAAAAAAGGCTCAATGGCTAGTGTGTACATAACTACCCCAATAAAGGGCATCCTTGTCTAATGCCCGGCCTCACCCAGACTGACCTACTGAGCCCCACTTCCATCTTGACCATACATGACACCCCAGCATACAACATCTTCACGCAAGCCAAAAACCTTTCCCCAAACCCCAAAACAGACATTACATTAAACAGATACTCATGGTCCACTCTATCAAAATCCTTCTTTTGGTCTAAAGAGACCAGTCAAAGTTCAACCTGATTAAGAACAAGTTGTCTGTGATTGAGCGTCCCGGTACACAATATGTCTGGTCCTTGTGTACTATAGAGTCCAGATGGGAGTTTCGTCTGTTAGCGAGGGCTTTGGTAAATATCTTGTAGTCCACACAGAGCAATGCCACAGGCCTCCAGTTCTTAAGTTCACACAAGTCCCCTTTTTTGGGCAGGAGAGTCAGAACCACCTGACGGCAGCTCATCGGCACCTCTCCTACCCCAACGAACTCACGCAACACGCAAAAGAGGTCTAGTCCAAATATTCTCCAGAATGTTTTATAAAACTTCACTGGAAGTCCCATCGACCACCAGTGCACGTCCGGGGGACATCTGGGTTAAGGCCTCTGCCAGTTCATGGGACAACAGGGGAATGTCCATTTCATCCCTCTGTGCCAGAGAGAGCTTAGGGAGTTCTGCAAACAAAACCTGACTACACTTAGGATCACACAGTTCTGCCCTATACAACTCAGTATAAAACTCCACAGTCTACTCCCTCATCTACACCACCACAGAGGTCACCCATCCGACAGTGCAGCCAATGCAATACCCTTGGCTTCACAGCTCTGTCTTCTCAAACAAAAGAAGAGGAGCTTGAAGCATCCATCTCCTTGTGCATGGAGAACCTAGCTCTTACAAGTGCTCGTTTTGCTTTAACCTGGAAAAAACGGCCCAGGAACCAGCTAAATTAGCCTGGAGGCCTACATTGCCTTGCCCCACCAGCTCCCCCAATACTCTCCTAGCCTTTGAGGATGAGAGAGCTGTATACTGTTGACAAAAAAACACTCAGCCGTCGGGATCCAGGGAGCGATGCTAGGCAGACACGAGCAGGAATTGTCTGCTGCTCGACATGCCGTTGAGACCCTGGCCACCCAAGTCTCCAACCTCACAGAACAGGTTCACCATCTCCGCCTCGATCCACCGGCCACTTCCAGGGCTTTCGAATCTCCGGAGCCCAGAATCAATAACCCGCCGTGTTACTCTGGGGAGCCCACTGAATGCCGCTCGTTCCTCACCCAGTGTGATATTGTGTTTTCTCTCCAGCCCTACACTTTCTCCAGGAGCACTGCTCGTGTCGCCTACGTCATATCTCTCCTTATTGGACGGGCTCGTGAGTGGGGCACGGCAATCTGGGGGGCAAGGGCTGAGTGTACTAACCAGTATCAGGACTTTAAGGAGGAGATGATACGGGTTTTTGATCGATCTGTTTTTGGGGAGGAGGCTTCCAGGGCCCTGTCTTCCCTATGTCAAGGCAATCGATCCATAACTGACTACTCTATTGAGTTTCGCACTCTTGCTGCCTCCAGTGGCTGGAACGAGCCGGCCTTGCTCGCTCGTCTTCTGGAGGGTCTCCGCGCAGAGGTAAAGGATGAGATTCTCTCCCGGGAGGTTCCTTCCAGCGTGGATTCCTTGATTGAACTCGCTATTCGCATTGAGCGACGGGTTGATCTTCGTCACCGAGCTCGTGGAAAGGAGCTTGCGCTCTCCGATGCCCCCCTCTCCGCATCACTACCATCTTCCTCTGCCGGCTCGGGAGCTGAGCCTATGCAGCTGGGAGGTATCCGCATTTCGACTAAGGAGAGGGAACGGAGAATCACCAACCGCCTCTGTCTCTATTGCGGTTCTGCTGGTCATTTTGTCACTTCATGTCCAGTAAAAGCCAGAGCTCATCAGTAAGCGGAGGGCTACTGGTGAGCGCTACTACTCCTGTCTCTCCTTCAAGATCCTGCACTACCTTGTCGGTCCATCTACGCTGGACCGGTTCGTCAGCTTCCTGCAGTGCCTTAATAGACTCTGGGGCGGAGGGCTGTTTTATGGACGAGACCTGGGCTCGGGAACATGACATTCCTCTCAGACAGTTAAAGGAGCCCACGGCCTTGTTCGCCCTGGATGGTAGTCCTCTCCCCAGGATTCAGCGTGAGACGCTACCTTTAACCCTCACTGTTTCTGGTAATCATAGTGAAACCATTTCTTTTTTGATTTTTCGTTCACCTTTTACACCTGTTGTTTTGGGCCATCCCTGGCTAGTTTGTCATAATCCTTCCATTAATTGGTCTAGTAATTCTATCCTCTCCTGGAACGTCTCTTGTCATGTGAAATGTTTAATGTCTGCTATCCCTCCTGTTTCCTCTGTCTCTTCTTCACAGGAGGAGCCTGGTGATTTGACAGGGGTGCCGGAGGAATATCACGATCTGCGCACGGTGTTCAGTCGGTCCAGGGCCACCTCTCTTCCTCCACACCGGTCGTACTTTTGACTTTTCCCACATCTCATCATTGACTTAGAGACTCATACTCCTCTCTTCGATGCACCCATCTTTCCCAATAAGTCAGGAAACCTGAGAAAGAAGTAACATCTTTAAGAGCTTTACATTAAACTTCCAAAAGGATGCCTGCTGAGGCCCTGGTGAAATAAACAGCCGGGCTGTGGTTATGTGGTGATAGTAAAAAAACACTGGGAAAAGGGTAGCACCCTAGTCGGGCTGCACTCACACTGGCCCCAAAGACCTTCACCCATGTACAGTTGAAATTGGAAGTTTACATACACTTAGGTTGGAGTCATTAAAACTCGTTTTTCAACCACTCCACACATTTGTTAACAAACTTTTGTATTGGCAAGTCGGTTAAAGTATTTTTTCCAACAATTGTTTACAGACAGATTATTTCACTTATTATTCACTGCATCACAATTCCAGTGGGTCAGAAGTTTACATACACTAAGTTGACTGTGCCTTTAAACAGCTTTAAAAATTACAGAAAATTATGTCATGGCTTTAGAAGCTTCTGATAGGCTAATTGACATCATTTGAGTCAATTGGAGGTGTACCTGTGGATGTATTTCAAGGCCTACCTTCAAACTCAATGCCTCTTTGCTTGACATCATGGGAAAATAAAAATAAATCAGCTAAGGCTAAAATTGCAGACATCCACAAGTCTGGTTCATCCTTGGGAGCAATTTCCAAATACCTGAAGGTACCACGTTCATCTGTACAAACAATAGTACACAAGTATAAACACCATGGGACCACGCAGCCGTCATACCGCTCAGGAAGGAGACACGTTCTGTCTCCTAGAGATGAACGTACTTTGGTGCGAATAGTGCAAATCAATCCCAGAACAACAGCAAAGGACCTTGTGAAGGTACAAAACAGGTACAAAAATATCTATATCCACAGTAAAATGAGTCCTATATCGACATAAACTGAAAGGCCGCTCAGCAAGGAAGAAGCCACTTCTCCAAAACTGCCATAGAAAAGCCAGACTACGGTTTGCAACTGCACATGGGGACAAAGATCAAACTTTTTGGAGAAATGTCCTCTGGTCTGATGAAACAAAAATAGAATTGTTTGGCCATAATGACCATCATTATATTTGGAGGAAAAATGGGTAGGATTGCAAGCCGAAGAACACCATCCCAACCGTAAAGCAGCATCATGTTGTGGGGGTGCTTTGCTGCAGGAGGGACTGGTGCACTTCACAAAATAGATGTCATCATGAGGATGGAAAATGATGTGGATATATTGAAGCAACATCTCAAGACATCAGTCAGGATGTTAAAGCTTGGTCGTCTTCCAAATGGACAATGACCCCAAGCATACTTCCAAAGTTGTGGCAAAATGGCTTAAGGACAACAAAGTCAAGGTGGCCATCACAAAGCCCTGACCTCAATCCTATAGAAGATTTGTGGGCAGAACTGAAAAATGAGGCCTACAAACCTGACTTAGTTACACCAGCTCTGTCAGGAGGAATTGGCAAAAATTCACCCATCTTATTGTGGGAATCTTGTGGAAGGCTACCCAAAACGTTTGACCCAAGTTAAACAATTTAAAGTCAATGCTACCAAATACTAATTGAGTGTATGTAAACTTCTGACCCACTGGGAATGTGATCAAAGAAATAAAAGCTGAAATAAATAATTCTCTCTACTATTATTCTGACATTTCACATTCTTAAAATAAAGTGGTGATCCTAACTGACCTAAGACATGGAATTTTTACTAGAATTAAATGTCAGGAATTGTGAAAAACTGAGTTAAACTGTCTACTGTCTTGTGTTGGGATGTTTAGTTCTCCAAACATCCACTAGTTCAAACTGCTTAATGTTGTCCCTTAACACCCCCACTAAGCTTGAATGAGGCTCCTCCCATTTCTATCTTTTGTAAAAATCCATCGTACAGTTCCAGTCCCCGCCTACCACTAGCGTCCCCTTAGGAGCTGCCTGTAAGAGTTCCTAAGACAACCAAACATACGCCATCTCTCTCTCCCTGTGTTAGGCGCATACACATTTATAAGGACCCCTGTTGTTAATTTCTGTGGTTACTACAAACAGTCTACCCCTACACACCTCCTTTGAGGAACTAAATGTTACTGCCAGACCTGTTGCAAAAGGTCGGATGCTGGGTATGTACATAGTCAATGGTAGGTTTTGAGGGGACTCCTATGGTAGGTACACCTACTGTATATCTCATCTCCTGGCAGTAGTACTGTAGACTACTTTTTCACTGACCTCAACCCAGAGTCTCTTAGAGCATTCACAGTCAGTCCACTGACACCCCTGTGAGATCACAGCAAAATCAAACTCTACTTGAACAAAGCTATGCTCAATCATAAGGCATCAAAGCCAAAGGAACTGAATAATATTAAGAAATGCTATAGATGGAAGGAAAATAGTATGGAAATCTACCAAAAACAATTAGGCAACAACAAATTCCTTCTAGAAATGTTCCTGGACTAAAGGTTTCACTGTAATAGTGAAGGTGCAAACTTGGCAGTAGAAAACCTAAACATATTTGACCTCTCAGCTTCACTATCAAACCTAAAAATGTCAATCAAACAACTTAAGAAAATTAACACTGACACATGGTTTGATGAAGAATGCAAAAACATAAGAAAGAAATTGAGAAATATATCCAACCAAAACATAGACACCCAGAAAACCTGAGCCTACGCCTTCACTATGATGAATCACTAAAACAATACAGAAATACATTACGGAAAAAGAAGGAACAGCATGTCGGATATCAGCTCAATGTAATTGAAGAATCCATAGAATCTAACCACTTCTGGGGAAATTGGACAATTCTAAACAAACAACAACACAAAGAGTTATCTATCCAAAATGGAGATGGATAAACCACTTCTCCAATCTTTTGGGCTCTATAACAAAGAACAAACAGAAAAAACATATACATGATCAAATACAAATCTTGGAATGAACAATTAAATACTACCAGAACCCACTGAATTCTCCAATAACATTGAATGAACTGCAGGACAAAATACAAACCCTCCAACCCAAAAAGACCTTTGGGGTTAATGATATCCTAAATTAAATGATCAAATATACAGACCACAAATTCCAATTAGCTATACTTAAACTCTTTAACATCATCCTCAACTCTGGCATCTTCCTCAATATTTGGAACCAAGGACTGATCACTCCAATCCACAAAAGTGGAGACAAATTTGACCCCAATAACTACCGGGGGATATGCGTCAACAGCAACCTTGGGAAAATCCTCTTCATTATCATGAAAGCAATGTACTGAGCAAATGTCAAATTGGCTTTTTACCAAATTGCCATATGACAGACCACATATTCAACTAACAAACAATCAAACCAAAACAAAGGCAAAGTATTCTCTTGCTTTGTTGATTTCAAAAAAGCTTTTGACTCAATTTGGCATGAGGGTCTGCTATACAAATTGATGGAAAGTGGTGTTGGGGGAAAAACATACGACATTATAAAATCCATGTACACAAACAACAAAGGGTGCAGTTAAAATTGGCAAAAAACACACACATTTCTTTCCACAGGGCCGGGGGGTGAGACAGGGATGCAGTTGAAGAACCATCCTCTTTAACATATATATCAACGACTTGGCGAGGGCACTAGAACAGTCTGCAGCACCTGTCCTCACCCTACTAGAATCTGAAGTCAAATGTCTACTGTTTGCTGATGATCTGGTTCTTCTGTCACCATCCAAGGAGGGCCTACAGCAGCACCTAGATCTTCTGCACAGATTCTGTCAGACCTGGGCCCTGATAGTAAATCTCAGTAAGACAAAAAGAATTGTGTTCCCAAAAAAGGTCCAGTTGCCAGGACCACAAATACAAATTCCTTCTAGATACCGTTGTCCTAGAGCGCACAAAAAGCTATACATACCTCAGCCTCAACATCAGCGACAAAGGTAACTTCCACAAAGCTGTGAACAATCTAAGAAACAAGGTAAGAAGGGCCATCTAAAGGAACATCACATTTTACATACCAATTAGGATCTAGCTAACAATACTTGAATCAATTATAGAACCCATTGTTCTACAACCACCTAAAAGTATTCCCAAACCTTCCATAACAAAGCCATCAGCAACACATTTTGACCCAACCAAAAATCATGAGAAAACAAAAAGATAATTACTTGTCACATTGGAAAGAATTTACAAAAAAAACAGAGCAAACTATAATGCTTTTGGCCCTAAACAGAGAGTACACAGTAGCAGAATACCTGACCACTGTGACTGACCCAAAATGAAGGGAATCTTTGACTATGTACAGATTCAGTGAGCATAGCCTTACTAATGAGAAAGGCCGCCAAAGGCAGACCTGGCTCTCAAGAGAATACAGGCTATGTGCACACTGCCAAATGTATGACCATATTAGAGACACATATTTCCCTCAGATTACACAGACCCCCCCAAACACACACACATTGTATTTAAACAAATACAATTTTGATATACTCCCATATCTATTGGGTGAAATACTACAGTGTGCAATCACAGCAAGACGATTTGTGACCTCTTGCCACAAGAAATGGGCAACCAGTGAAGAACAAACACCATTTTAAATACAACCCATTTTTCTTTCTTTATTTTTCCATTTGTACTATCCTTTTGTACTATTTGCACATAATATGACATTATTTTTGGAAATTTTCTGAGTGTAATGTTTACTGTTAATTTTTATTGTTTATTTCACTTCCTTTGGCAATGTTAACATATATTTCCCATTTCAATAAAGCTCTTAAATTGAAAACATTGAACTGAACTGAGGGCGAAAGAGAGAAAAAGAGAAGAGAGTGTGAGGGAGAGGGAGAGAGAGAGAAAGGGAGAGAGTTGTCAGGGAAGGGAGAAGGAAAGAGGGTGGGGGAGAGATGTGGGAGAGACAGTCTCCAGAGAGAGAAAGAGAGAGAGTTGTCAGGGAATGGAGAAGGAAAGAGGGTGGGGGAGAGATGTGGGAGAGACAGTCTCCAGAGAGAGAGAGAGAGAGAGTCAGCGTGACATAAAGTAAGGAAGATGGTGAATGACAGTTAGCGTAAACACACCAAACAGATGATGGTGAATGACAGTTAGCGTAAACACACCAAACAGAAGCACATACCGTATGCAGAGATGTTCCCCTACTTATACGACACATTCTCCTCACACAGAGATAAGTGAATGCTCTATAGTCCCAAAGGTGTGTGTGTGTGTTTGTGTGTACGCGTGCACGCAGGTGTGTGACTCACTCACAGCGCATAGCGAGGATGCTCCACCCGAGGTGACAGCACATGTACCTTAAGCACTCTTTTTCCTCCATACAGACAAATACACACAAACTCTCTCTCTCTCTCTCTCTCTCTCTCTCTCTCTCTCTCTCTCTCTCTCTCTCTCTCTCACCCCCTCTCCGCCTCTGAAGGACAGTCAGAAGGATGGGGCGCGACAGAGACATTGTAGCTCGTCTTAGAACGTTAACTGAGAGGTGGCTGCATGGTTTCTCTCCTCAGCTTCTCCCTGCTTCTCTCATTCTCTCTCCTGAGCCTCTCTCTGTTTCTCTCTCCTCAGTCTCTGTCTACTTCTCTCTTTCTCTCTCCTCAGCCCCTCTCTGTTTCTCTCTTTCTCTCTCCTCAGCCTCTCTCTGCTTCTCACTTTCTCTCCTCAGCCTCTCTCCGCTTCTCTCTTTCTCTCTTCTTCATCTCCCCTTTCCCAGTCGATCTCATTCTCACCCATCACAGCCCCTCCCTCCCTCCCTCCTTCTCTTTCTCGCTCTCTTTCTCTCTCTCTCTCTCTCTCTCTCTCTCATGAATGTCACCTCTGCTGATGGTTGCTGCTGGAATTCACAGACCACTCTCACACTCTCACACTCACCCGTGGGGGGCGGCGGGGAGTTAGTTGAGGGCTGTGTGGAGAGAGAGAATGCCAGAAGAGGAGGAAGATAAATCTCTCTCTGTCCAACCCTCTGTTCCGTTCCTGGATTCATTCTTGGGAGTCCGTCACCGTCCCGCCTGCTGTGCTGCCTCTGGATCTAAGTCTCCTGGATTACAGCTCCGTTTCTCCGCTCATTACTCCTGACGCTTGCATTTCCATGGCAGGCAAAGTTGGGCATCCAGAGACTATATGTTGACTGCCTGTTCATTTCCTCTTGAATTTGTATGCTGTTTGAGCTTCAAAATGATTTAACTTTTCACTGGAAGAAGTGTGATTTTAATATGACAGAGAAAAGAGCTCCGTCTCCTTTTTGGGGATTGTTTACTTATAGGATAGGCTAGTGATTTTGCTATATTTTGAACTTCGTTGTCGCTGGTGATTTGGTTGTGAGGGACAAGATGAGTGGGGAGGGAGGTTAGAAATGTAGGAAATGTTGATGTCTTTTCATGTTTTATTTTTATCAAACAGAGACATTCTAACCTCACTCACCCGTCTTTCTTTTTTACTGAAGATGTGACCTTAGTGGTCTCTGTTTTTCAGTGTTTTTTAGTGTTGCTGCATTTATTGCTCGTCACACTGGAGGGTCCGCTTTGGATGTGTGACTGCACTTGAACTCTCACCGTCCCCTGCTCTTCCCTTTTCCAGGGGACTCTTAACCTAGACCCTCTCTCTTTAACCCTGTGTAAAACCCCTCTCCCCTCTCTGGGGGCTCTCTCTGGACCTTCCGACCATTTTCTGTTGCTTGAGGACACAGACAGCCCCGCCAGAAGAGGGGCTGTTGGGTAGGAAGACACCCCCCTCCCAAAGGTGAGAGGGGGGGGAAGATGGCAGCTCTTGCCAGCTCTCTCATCAGACAGAAACGGGCGGTCAAGGACGACGGACAAAACCGACCGGTAGCCAACAAGAGGAAGCCTTGTCCCAAGAGCAACAAGTCTCTGTGCCAGAAACAGATCCTAGTCCTTATCTCTAAAGTGCGGCTATGTGGGGGTCGAAAAAGTCGAAAAGAAAAGAGACCGGGTGAGTCATCTCTCTCTTCTTCCTCTTCCTCCTTCTCCATCTCCTCCTCTTCCTCCCTGCCAAGTCATTGATTAGTTGTTGGAATGGTGGTCACATGAAAACACAATATATACTTTGAGGGGTAAACTTTTTTAAATGTATTTTTTATTCATAATAAATATAATGTAACATTTGGGGATGTTCCTGTTCAAATTAATTGGCAGAATGTTAATGAATGATTGATTTGAGAATGAGAAGATATGCGCGAATATAGAATTTGTTTGTTTGGATCAGTTCATGTCAGAATAAAAAGAAGTGCCATATTCTGAGCCCCTGGTTGTATTATGCATTCCCTAGTCCTAGAGGAAGGATGCATAGAGAGACAACAGAGCTTAATGAGGAGTAGTTAGAAGGACTCTCCCCTCACACTGCAGTCAGCCTTCCTCTAAGCCTAAGAGTTCCCATCCTGGGTAGTACACAGCTGCTAGGTTCCCATAGACACAGCCTTAGAGTTCCCATCCTGGGTAGTACACAGCTGCTAGGTTCCCATAGACACAGCCTTAGAGTTCCCATCCTGGGTAGTACACAGCTGCTGGGTTCCCATAGACACAGCCTTAGAGTTCCCATCCTGGGTAGTACACAGCTGCTGGGTTCCCATAGACACAGCCTTAGAGTTCCCATCCTGGGTAGTACACAGCTGCTGGGTTCCCATAGACACAGCCTTAGAGTTCCCATCCTGGGTAGTACACAGCTGCTAGGTTCCCATAGACACAGCCTTAGAGTTCCCATCCTGGGTAGTACACAGCTGCTGGGTTCCCATAGACACAGCCTTAGAGTTCCCATCCTGGGTAGTGGCTAGTTGGGTAGTGGGTATGTCATGTGAGGTGGATTGTTACTCTGTCTGACCATGACCACTTGTTGTAGTAGATGACATAGAGAAAGCACACATCCCACATGAATACACTATTCTGAGTTCTTTGCACCTTTTTGCACCTGTCTTTGGGTAATTAGAGACACTTATTACTGTGTGTGTGTGTGTGTGTGTGTGTGTGTGCGTGTGTGCGTGTGCGTGTGCGTGTGTGTCTGTGTGTCTGTGTGTGTGTGTGCATGTGTGTATTGTGTATATTCCAGGTGTGTTGGTAATGTGCACTGTAACTACACCTACTGTTAATATTCAATTAGGTTGAAGATCCTTCAACCCTTTCCCGCCAACCTCCAGAGATGATTAATGCATTTCAGATTGAGACCAATCTAAGCTGTGTTCTAATCTACGTAACCTTGCCACTGGCAAAAAAATCTTTTCAAAATCCATTTGGTGGCCTTTAAAATGTCTGGTTTCTGTGAATTCTTCTGTGCTTCTGGATAGTGAAGAGTTGAATGTAAAGGATAATAGCAGCCGCCATATTGAAAATATAACCTGTAGTGTAATTCATATTTTAGTCTCTCTATATAATCCCTGTTTGGAGAATCATACATTTTCTACCAAGACTATAATGTCTCCTACGTAATAATTCTGTCTACCAGATGTTGCTGTATGGTGTTGCAGAGTCAACAGGTGGTGTTTTGGGACACAGTTAGGAAATGTCAGACAGGGCTCACAATAGAAAGCTCTATGTAAATCCTTTTTACTTCCTGTGGCCATTGGCATTGCATTATCAGAGACATTGATTTTGCTATGGCATCTCATCTGTTGTGTCAGCTATAAGTTATTATACGTGACATGCATTTCCTGTGTGTCTTGGTGATTGTTTGTAGATCAGAATTGACATACAAGAGTGTTGAAGACTGCTTGTGTGTGTGTATGTGTGCGCACGTCTGTGTATATACTGAGTGTACAAAACATTCACCTTCCTAATGGTGAGTTGCACCCCCCCTTTTTGCCCACAGAACAGCCTCAGTTTGTCTGGACATGGACTCTACAAGGTCTCAAAAGCGTTCCACAGGGATGCTGGGCCATGTTGACTCCAATGCTTCCCACATTAGTGTCAAGTTGGCTGGATGTCCTTTGGGTGGTGGACCATTCTTTATACACATGAGAAACTATTGAGGATCGAGAAAAACACAGCAGCGTTGCAGTTCTTGACACAAACTGATGCGCCTGGAACCTACAGTACTACCATACCCCGTTCAAAGGCACTTCAATATTTTGGCTTGCTCAAACACCCTCTGAATGGCACACATACACAATCCATGTCTCAATTGTCTCAAGGCTCAAAAATAATTATTTAACCTGTCTGGTCCCCTTCATCTACACTGATTTAAGTGGATTTAACAAGTGACATCAATAAGGGATCATAACTTTCACCTGGTCTGTGTATGTCATGGAAAGAATAAGTGTTCTTAATGTTTTGTTCACTCAGTCTACTGTGTATGTACATGTGTGTGTGAGTGAGTGGTTTCCTACCATATGTATTTGTATGAGTTTATGTGTGTGTTTATGTCTCTGTGTGCCAGTGTGTGAAAGCCCCTGAGTAATGGATGATAACAACCTCTCCATGAGCCTGAAATAGCACAGTGTTGCATGCCTACTCCATCAGTAGCTACAGAGTGCACTGCCATGCCTCAAAGCTTTGTTATGTTAATGTACATTGATGTTGCATCTGTGAGTGACAAAACAACAGTGAAAAACAACAGGAAAGCTCTGATGCTCTCACATATTTGCGTAACACAGCTTCAGGCCACTAAATGTCTCATAGTTGGGTTCACTTTAAGGTACTCACTTTGTTTAGTGTTTGTGTCTTTCATTTTGGGGGTGTGAGGAGAGTGTTGTATAAGTGATCCTTCGTCACTTCCTCCATTTTAAATGCATGTTTGTTTATTCTGCTATCAAGCCATCAGTATCGTCATGGTAATACTTTTATAATCACATAAACAGCTATATCTTCTAGGGCCATGAAAACAAATATTGTCAGTATACAAATGTCCTATAATGGTGGTAGGTGTCTAGTGCTAGGGATGTCATGTTACCATCAACCATGTGTGATAGTTGCAGAATGCAGCATCAGCCTCTGTTCCCACCTTGCCTCCACCTCTTCCTGTCCTGGTCCCTTTTAAGATGGCCGCCGCCGGCCCACTAGATGAAAGCAATGAAAGCTCGCTTCCACTGTCAGTGATCTGCAATCGATCCAGCTCACTAATTTATACTGATTAATCAATAATCACCCTCTTAGTTTGTCCAAGGAGGAATTTGACCTGGGAAGGGTGGGATATCGAGCAGTGACACCCTTCTTCCCTCACACAGACCCTCTAACATTCCCTCTCTTACTCACACCTACACACACACACATGCACATGTGCTCTCACACACACCCACACACACAAACATGCACACATTCACACACACATGAATATGTACGTCAACACACACCTACAACCCGGCCAAATGACACCTGGGCAAGATGAGAATGAGACAATGTAATGAACCGAAGCTAAAGAGACATGTTTGATCTGCAGTTAACATTTAATTACAGTCACACAGAGAGGAAGTGTAGTATAGTAACAGACGTCTTCTAGTGCAGAGGTGGCAGGGTATGAGCAGGGTCAATTGGCTGCACTCTGGAAAAGTTATTTGGGTCACAAATTTGGGCCCCTATCGGTGAGCAGGAGACCAGGTCATGAGGTGAGATCCAGATGAGGATAGCATTAAGCTGACCACAAGAGATCAGGGCCCTAAAGCTGCTTACTAGACAACATCTGATCACACTGTGCAGTGTTAGGTAGCCCTGCGACAGGGGTCAGAGTGAGAGAGAGAGAGAGGAGGGAGGAAGACATAGAGAGCGAGAGAGAGAGAGGGAGAGGAGGGAGGAAGACAGAGAGAGAGAGACACACAGAGAGAGGAAGACAGAGAGAGAGAGAAAGGAAGACACAGAGAGAGGAAGACAGAGAGAGAGAGAGAGAGAGAGAGGGGGAAGACAGAGAGAGAGGAAGAGGAAGACAGAGAGAGAGCGAGAGAGAGAGGAAGACAGAGAGAGAGAGAGAGAGAGAGAGAGAGAGGAAGACAGAGAGAGAGAGAGAGAGAGAGAGAGGGAGAGAGGAAGACAGAGAGAGAGAGAGAGAGAGAGGGGAGAGAGGAAGACAGAGAGAGAGAGAAAGACAGAGAGAGAGAGAGAAAGACAGAGAGAGACAGAGAGAGAGAGAGAGAGAGAGAGAGAGAGAGAGAGAGAGAGAAGAGGAAGACAGAGAGAGAGAGAGGAAGACAGAGAGAGAGAGAGACAGAGAGAGAGAGAGAGAGAGAGAGAGGAAGACAGAGAGAGAGAGAGAGGGAGAGGGAGAGAGGAAGACAGAGAGAGAGAGAGAGAAAGACACAGAGAGAGAGAGAGAAAGACAGAGAGAGACAGAGAGAGAGAGAGAGAGAGAGAGAGAGAGAGAGAGAGAGAGAGAGAGAGAGAGGAAGACAGAGAGAGAGAGAGAGAGGAAGACAGAGAGAGAGAGAGAGGAAGACAGAGAGAGAGAGAGAGAGGGGAAGACACAGAGAGAGAGAGAGAGAGAGAGGGAGACATAGAGATAAACAGAGGTAATAAAAATGGAGGTACAGATACAGAGCAAAGAAGAGACTGAGTTAGACCAGGGGAGGATGGAGGATATGGGGATGGGGATCTGAGTTAGACCAGGGGAGGATGGAGGATATGGGGAGGGGGATCTGAGTTAGACCAGGGGAGGATGGAGGATATGGGGATGGTGATCTGAGTTAGACCAGGGGAGGATGGAGGATATGGGGATGGTGATCTGAGTTAGACCAGGGGAGGATGGAGGATATGGGGAGGGGGATCTGAGTTAGACCAGGGGAGGATGGAGGATATGGGGATGGTGATCTGAGTTAGACCAGGGGAGGATGGAGGATATGGGGATGGTGATCTGAGTTAGACCAGGGGAGGATGGAGGATATGGGGATGGGGATCTGAGTTTGACCAGGGGAGGATGGAGGATATGGGGATGGTGATAGATAAAGAGGGAATTGACAATGGAGAGAAGAGAGAGAGAGCTTCGTTTGAGAAAGGAAAAGGAGGGGGAGGAGAGAGATGTGAGGGATCCTGTCATAGAGAGAAGGCATGTAGAGATGTTACTGAGAGAGTGAGGCCATGACGTTGAAGGACCACTGTCAATAGAAAAATTATGTATTTCTACAAGCTAAGTCCTTCTTTCCCATTTTGACCGACTAAAGCATTAGAACAAGCACTGTCACATAGTATCTGACAGCGCTATAGTCTACTGTACTTCCAACAGGCTGTCGTGATAGCCATCACATCTGCACAATGATTAAAACGATTACGTGCTTATATCACCAGTAGACCATATGCAATCCTATCTTTAAGCTTGGTGTTTTATTTGAGATTAAAAATGTGTTTAGCCCTGAGAAACAAGGTTTAAAAATTACATTTTGTATCTATTTTCAGAGTATGGAATAAAACCCATCAAATTAAATGTATTGGTCACATACACATGTTTAGCAGAAGTTCTTGCAGGTGTAGCGAAATGCTTGTGCTTCTAGCTCCGACAGTGCAGAAAATGTCTAACAAGTAATATCTAACATTTTCACAACATACAGTTGAAGTCGGAAGTTTACATACACTTAGGTTGGAGTCATTAAAACTCGTTTTTCAACCACTCCACAAATTTCTTGTTAGCAAACTATAGTTTTGGCAAGTCGGTTAGGACATCTACTTTGTGCATGACACAAGTCATTTTTCCAACAAATGTTTACAGAAGATTATTTCACTTATTTCACTGTATCACAATTCCTGTGGGTCAGAAGTTTACATACACTAAGTTGACTGTGCCTTTAAACAGCTTGGAAAATTCCAGAAAATGATGTCAGAAGCTTCTGATAGGCTAATTGACATCATTTGAGTCAATTGGAGGTGCACCTGTGGATGTATTTCAAGGCTTACCTTCAAACTCAGTGCCTCTTTGCTTGACATCATGGGAAAAATCAAAAGCCAAGGCCTTAGAAAAACAGATCTCCACAAGGTTGGTTCATCCTTGGGACCAATTTCCAAATGCCTGAAGGTACCACGTTCACCTGTACAAACAATATGACGCAAGTATAAACACCATGGGTGTCACGACTTCCACCGAAGTCGTTTCCTCTCCTTGTTCAGGCGGTGTTCCAGTCGGCGTCACCTGTCTTCTAGCCATCGTCGATCCACTTTTCATTTTTCACTTGTTTTCTTACACACCTGGTTTTCATTTCCATAATTAATTGTTGTGTATTTAACCCTCTGTTCCCCCCCCATGTCCTTGTGTGGAATTGTTTGTTTGTGGTTGTACGCTATGTTACTGGTGTGCGTTGGGTTTGGTGCGAAAAGTGTAAATAAATCCAAGAACAACAGCAAAGGACCGTGTGAAGATGCTAGAGGAAACAGGCACAAAAGTATCTATATCCACAGTAAAATGAGTCCCATATCGACATAACCTGAAAGGCCGCTCAGCAAGGAAGAAGCCACTGCTCCAAATCTGCCATAAAAAAAGCCAGACTATGGTTTGCAACTGCACATGGGGACAAATATCATACTTTTTGGAGAAATGTCCTCTGGTCTGATGAAAAAAAACCAAATAGAACAGTTTTGCCATAATGATCATCGTTATGATTGGAGGAAAAAGGGGGAGGCTTTCAAGCCGAAGAACACCATCCCAAACGTGAAGCATGGGGGTGGCAGCATGATATTGTGGGGGTGCACTTCACAAAATAGATGGCAACATGAGGGAGGAAAATTATGTGGATATATTGAAGCAACATCTCAAGACATCAGTCAAGAAGTTAAAGCTTGGTCGCAAATGGGTCTTCCAAATGGACAATGACCCCAAGCCAAATGGCTTAAGGACAACAAAGTCAAGGTATTGGAGTGGCTATCACAAAGCCCTGACCTCAATCCTATAGAAGATTTGTGGGCAGAACTGAAAAAGTGTGTGTGAGCAAGGAAGCCTACAAACCTGACTTAGTTACACCAGCTCTGTCAGGAGGAATGGGCCAAAATTCACCCAATTTATTGTGGGAATCTTGTGAAAGGCAATGCTACCAAATATTAATTGATTGTATGTAAACTTCTAACCCACTGGGAATGTGATGAAATAAAAGCTGAAATAAATAACTCTCTGCTTTTATTCTGACCTTTCACATTCTTAAAATAAAGTGGTGATCCTAACTGACCTAAAACAGGGATTTTTTACTAGGATTAAATGTCAGGAATTGTGAAAATCTGAGTTTAAATGTAATTGGCTAAGGTGTATGTAAACTTCCGACTACAACTGTATACCCAAAATACACGTAAATCTCAGTAATAAATGGATTAAGAATATATCCATATTCATCAGAGCGCCATTGGACTAAGATACAGAGGTATAGAATACAGTATATACACATATGAAATGGGTGATGCAATATTTACACACAATTAAAGTGACTAAGATACCGAAAAATAGTATAGAGTACAGTTTACACATATGAGATGAGTAATGCAAGATACACAGACATTATTCAAGTGGCTAGCATTTAATTTCCTTAAGGTGGCCAGGGATTCCTAATCAATGTCTATTGGCAGCAGCCTCTTATATGCTGGAGATGGCTGTTTAACAGTCAATGGTTGTCACGCCCTGACCTTAGAGAACCATTTTATTTCTCTATTTGAATTAGGTCAGGGTGTGATTTGGGGTGGGCATTCTATGTTGTCTATTTCTTTGTTGTTTTTGCCAAGTGTGGTTCCCAATCAGAGGCAGCTGTCTATCGTTGTCTTTGATTGGGGATCATATATAAATTGTAATTTTCCATTTGGGATTTGTGGGGTGTTTTTCAGTTTAGTATCTATGCCTGATGGAACTGAACATATCCCAGTCCGCGTGATCAAAACAATCTTGAAACGTGGATTCCGATTGGTCAAACCAGCATTGAATAGTCCTTACAACGGGTGGTTCCTGTTTGAGTTTCTGCCTATTGGAGGGGAGGAGCAAGATGGAATCGTAGTCCGATTTGCCGAAAGGTAGGGCAGGAGAGGGCCTTATATGCATTCTGGAAGGTAGTATAACAATGGTTGAGAGTTTTGCAGTGTCGGCACCCAGCAAGTGTCTGTCTGTCTCTGGACAAAACAATGAGCAGAGATCACCTTGGCGTTGTCCTACCAATTTCTGGGTATTTTCAACTTTGTACTTGAACAACCAAAGGACTAAATTACCTCTTGGCAAATAACATCCAAGGACCAGGATGCTGGTATCCATGCGTAACCATTTTGGATTAGTTTTGGAACAGACGGAGAATCAATTGCTCTCTTCCGGTGTTTGAAAATGAGAATGCTCAATATGCAAGCATCAGATTACAGCTGTACGCAACAACAAAGATTTGGGTCCATTCCATAATCTTTTAGGACTGTTGTTTTTGTTCAAAAGGGAAAAATCAATTAGAAGAGAAGGGATTGATGTTTTTGGTTTAGAGGTTTAATTTTCTATCACTAAAATAAATCTCCGGGCTGGAGTTTCTAACACAGCTGCAGTGAACAGCAGACGGAAAGCTTCCAGAATCATGTGATATCAACACAAAAATGCATTATCATTATCATGCATTATCATTCTCTTTGAATCGGATCAGGGGAAACGTGGCCTTTGGCCAAACACACAGTGATATTGGAGTACAGTAGCCTTCAGCTGTAGTGGCAGCAATGAAGATAGGGGGCTGTTTTAGTAACGCTGTTATGGTTTACTCAAGTTACATAGTAAAATGGTAATTACATTATAATAATAGATGTTTTTATCTGGGATTCATTAAAACCAGCACCATTACCACTTGGCATCAGGTTGTGTTGAACTGATTGAAGTAAGTACCAGATAGTACTGTTACTTCATAATTTCCTACTAAATACTAAATCCCTGCAAACAGGAATGTAAAATACAGTCTGGTCATGTATTAGTATTGTGCGGCAGTATTGTGCGGCAGTATTGTTCGGCAGTATTGTGCAGTAGTATTGTGCAGTGCTAAGAGTTCACACTGTGGCTATGCTGTGTGTCCCTGAGTGTGCACTGAGGGTGTTTGTGTTACCACCGTTTGTGTTGCCACTTATTAACTGTCACCCATCTCAGCTGAGGCAATATGTATGCACAGGAAGCACCTTTTTGCCTTCTCTCTCCCTAAAGATATCGCAAATGACAAAGAACGCTATCATAGCCTCCCACATATAACAGTTGAAATTGAATTTGTGGATACTTTGATTAAACCTGACAAGGACAGATTGAGTTTAACCTCTAACAAGAGAAAGACAGCGAGAGAGAGGCGGGTGGGGGTGGATGACAGACAGAGATAAAGATGGAGGGTATGTGAAAGAGAGAGAGGGGTGTGTAGAGAGAGAGAGAGCAAGAAACAGAGGGGGTGTAAAGACATATGGGACAGTTACACAACCCTCCTATGACTGCATCCATGTATCATTCCTGTCCATCTGGATTACGGTAATCTAGGTGTATAAACAATGTGTAAATGTGTTTGTATTTGTCTGTGTGTGCAATTGTGTGGGAGTACATATGTATGCCCACGTGCGCGCGTCTGTGTGTGTGAACTGTACTTCTGTGTGGTTAGTATTTATTGACTTTGTGTCAGCTGTACTCTATCTCATGCAATGTTGTGTCCCACAGGGATCCATGGCAACACCAACACAACAACAACACAAAACTCGTTTTATATCACAACACTAGCGCTACCACAATGTTGTCACACTACTTCAGTTCCTCTATGCTTCAACAATCTACCCCTAGAAAACTATATACCAACTCTAGTACCAACCTGCATTCTTCATAATGTTAATTTAATGTACACTCCACCATATACACTGGCCTATTAGCATGATCTTGTGCTTCGAACATTAAGACCCAAACTCCTGACTGAACACAGTCCTCCAGGCCACCAAGGTTAACGCAACTCCCATGTTCTCCGGGTTGACAGATTGTTCCCCTTACACACCACGCTAAGCACTGCTGTAGAGGGACGAAAACCTTTCTTTTGTAGTGAGTAGGAACACCCATGGGACAGCATTTCTCTTCTCTGGTACATCAAACAGAGGCTGTGTGTGTGTGTGTGTGTGTGTGTGTGTGTGTGTGTGTGTGTGTGTGTGTGTGTTAGGCGGTTCAAGGGAAAGTACATAGTAGATGAGGTTTGAGGGTCATTGGAAGCTGTTTGATAGGACTCAAGAGAGAGTGAAGAGTGTATATGATGTTGGACAGTTCTCCTGCTGCTTAGCATGGGTTCTCTTCACCTGCCTCTGGTCCTTATTTCTCCAAGTAAGCAGCGTGGAGGCATTAGTCTGCAGCTAGTTGTTATGGAGAAAGGAGGTATGGATGTAGTAAGAGCGGTCCGTGGGGTGCAGTAAGCTGCTCTCTTTCTTTCTGAGCTGACAGCACCTCAGACTGTCTTCAGATGACAACTTTATTGCTAATTACTAATGACACGGACCTGTCAGAATGGCAATGAGACAGATATTAAATATGTGCATATTTAATGTGTGTCAACTAAGGAATAGGTAGGAGATCTATTTGCGCTGCTGTGTGTTTGACATGTCCTTGTCACCTTCATTAATAAGCAGTAACTCTCGCCTGCCTGGCTGGCTTGGCTGGCTGGATGGTTGGATGGCTAGCTGCCTTGCTGCCTGGATGATTGGATGGTTAGCTGCCTTGCTGGATGGATGGCTGGATGGCTGCCTGGCCGGCTAGCTGGCTGCCTGGCTGGATGGCTGGCTGCCTGGCTGGATGGCTGGATGCCTGACTGCCTGCCTGGCTGGATGGCTGGCTGGCTAGTTAGCTGCCTGGGTGGCTGGCTGCCCGGCTGGATGGCTGGATGCCTGACTGACTGCCTGCCTGGCTGGCTGGTTGGCTGCCTGGGTGGCTGGATGCCTGGCTGGATGGCTGACTGCCTGGCTGGATGGCTGGATGCCTGACTGCCTGCCTGGCTGAGTGGCTGGCTGGCTGGCTGGATGGCTGGCTGCTGTGTGTGTCATATGTAACAGTTTTACCGTGGTATAAGTGAAAGTGAGAGAGGAGTGTTTGATTGGCAGATGAAAAGGTCATTAACAATGCCTTTCTCACACTAATACTGTATGATTTACCCAATCAACCTCTCTCTTCCTCCTAATGTTTCATCCTTTCTGTTATTCCATTCTCATATCACACACACATCCTTCCTCTTCTCCTCTTCTCATCTTCTCTCTGTCCTCTATCTTTTACTTTCTTCATCATCCTCTTCCCTGCTTCCTTATTGTTATCTGGTTTTCTCTTTCACAATTTCTCTCTCTCTCTCTCTCTCTCTCTCGCTCTCCCCACGTAGCATTGATAATTACTAGCGATACTCCAGAGCGCATGGCCCAGTTTGGAGGGAAAAAAAGACAGAACCTTTTTCTCTTTTCATTTGAAGTACGATTGAATACTCCAGCGCACACACACACACTCACAAATTCACTCACAATCTGGTAGAAAGAGGAAGACCGAGAGCGAGGGCTTGAAAGAGAGAGGGAGAATGATGAGGGAAGAGGTAGGGAGTCCATCAAATGAAAGGAAAGGAGAGGGAAGCCCCTGCAGTTTGGCCTCGGTCACAGAGGAGAATGCCCTTGGCTACTCAGTCAAGCAGTGCTTGTGATTACCCTCCACATTTATCAAGATGAGGTAAGCCACAGAGAACCCCAGAAACCTACAGCTCTCAGGGAGCAAGACAGTAAAACAGTATGGCAGACACACTCACTAACATACACACACACGCATGAAGACACACAAAAAGACACTTGCACACACACACACTCGAACACACACACACGAACACATAGAGTTCACACACAAACACACACCCCAATCTATGCACAACAGTAGTTAAGAAGCACATAGAACAAACATGTTAGCTCTACAGGGGTTCATTAATCCACATTATGTGGAAATTGCTTTGCTACCTCACTGCACCCTATCCAACTTGACTTCAGCACAATGTGTTTTTCTGAGTAATAACATTCCTGTACTGCCAGTGATTAAAGTGACCTTGATGTCCTCTATTTGTGCTGGTGTGTGGCGGCGGTGTGAGTGTGTCATTGTGTTTATAAAGGATGATCTTGTGGTTGGGTTGTGGTGTCTCAGGCTTGGGTCATGAGCCAGAGAGATGCTGTATCTATAAGAAAGCTTCTCCACACTATTCAGAGCTTCAAGTTCCTCGGTGTCCACATCACTAAGGATCTATAATGGTCCAAACACACCCACACAGACGTGAAGAGGGCATGACAACGCCTCTTCACCCTCAGGGGCTGAACAGATTTGACATGGGCCCGTCAGATCCTCAAAAAGTTCTACAGCTGCACCACTGAGAGCATCTTGACTGGCTGCATCCCCGCTTAGTATGCCAACTGCTTATCAAAGACTCCAGCCACCAAAGTCATAGACTGTTCTCTCTGCTACAGCACGACAAGAACCCTGAACAACTTCTACCCCTAAGCCATAAGGCTGCTAATTAGTTAGTCTGGATAGCTATTGGTTAACTATTTAACAATCTGCATTGACCCTTTTTACACTCCGTTGTTTGACTCATCACATACGCTGCTACTGTTTATTATCTGTCCCTTTGTTTTTAGTTATGTGTACATATCTACCTCAATTACCTCGTACCCCTGCACATCTTCCCGGTACTTCTTGTAAACAGCCAAGTTATCCTTACTCATTGTGTATCTATTATTACTTGTATTTTATTTCTCTAATTTCTTTCTCTCTGCATTGTTGGGTAAGTCCACACCTCTTGTTTACGAAGCATGTGACGAGTAACATTTGATTTGATTTGAGCATCCAGCTGCAGAACCATAGAGATCCTACTGACATTCCACCCTGTGTGTGGAACACATTGGGAGCTCTGCAATGTACATGATAGTCAGCCCGGGGTCTGATTAGCTCGGACGTCACACTGGCATCCATGTTTGATGACGGCACATATGTAACAGTTTTATGTATGACTGCCCTCACCCTGGACTGGTGTGGAATGGTGATGAAATAGTGATGGCTCAGCCTATTGGTGCCAACGAGGGGAGCAGTGTGAGGAACATGCATCCAAAGTGTTGGCTTCCTCTTTAATAGGCTCACACTGGGGAAGCAGCGAGCAGGAAGCAAAAGGAAACAGCAAGAAAATCGTATTATGTTAATTAAAGGGTATTGATGCGTGAGATTAAACTAGACAGAGCTAGTGATGAAAAGAAGATTGTTGTGGGTAGAGAGTGCATCTATGTATGTTTGTGTACGTAGGTGAGTGTTACCCTGTCTGATGAATGAAATTAGCATGGTTCTGTTACCGTGGTGATTCTGGCTGTGTCCAAATATCCATATTTGCATTTTAAATAGCAGGCAACTTGGGTATGCAAACAGAACCTTTTAAAGTATGTGACATTTCCAAATTGAGTACAATTTAAATGCCAGGATGTCATACTCATTTTGTCTGCATGCTATTGAGGAAGAGAATCATCATTTCAGATCCACGTGTGTATGACAGCAGTTGATAATCAACTGATAATGAGATGCGATGTAGGAAAGAAAGAATGGCGGAAACAACGGCACATTGGATGACGCATTCTCAGCATACTGTAAGTGAGGCTTGTATATGTTAATATTTGATGCTTATTGCGTACATATTTACAAAACAGTATGTTCTAAATAGCATGTAGTATGATTAGTACATAGTAGGAAGTTTTAGGAAGTAGCAGGCATGACAGATTTCAGACACAGCCAGTGTGACTTGTCTGTTGTGGCACCTAGGCTCTCACCCCTTACCCGTATGCTACCAGAGCATTAGCTAGGATGACACAGTGTGTGTTTGTGAGAGAGAGATGTCTGTAGTGCATGGCTGCAGTATCCTATGACCGGGAGTCAGTGTTATGATTCTGCACTATAATAGTCTGCTGTCTGTTTGACTCCCACGTCAATGTCATCGCGCAATATGTCCAATCAAATGTGCGTGTGCACTCATATGTCTTTGCTGATGCTGGATGAAGTTTTTTAAAACAGCTAATGAGCTTTGAAGCAACCATATTTAGGGACGGCTAGTCTAAAGGGCCCTAAGTGAGATTTGGTTGGGATGCCTCCCCACTAAGCAACCATATTTAGGGACGGCTAGTCTAAAGGGCCCTAAGTGAGATTTGGTTGGGATGCCTCCCCACTAAGCAGCCATATTTAGGGAAGGCTAGTCTAAAGGGCCCTAAGCGAGATTTGGTTGGGATGCCTCCCCACTAAGCAGGCAATTTTTTTTGTGGTCCCCCCCTTTTGATGGTGGAGAGAATAATGCAAGTTTTATGAGAGTACATTTTCTGTATTCTACACATTTTGCCAAGGGGAATAGAGAAAATGTTGCAGTGTTTAGAAAACGTGCTTACAGTTCTACACATTTTGCCATGGGGCAGAGAGAAAAGGTTGAAGTGTTTAGAAAACGTGCTTACAGTTCTACACATTTTGCCATGGGGCAGAGAGAAAATGTTGCAGTGTTTAGAAAACGTGCTTACAGTTCTACACATTTTGCCATGGGGCAGAGAGAAAATGTTGCAGTGTTTAGAAAACGTGCTTACAGTTCTACACATTTTGCCATGGGGCAGAGAGAAAATGTTGAAGTGTTTAGAAAACGTGCTTACAGTTCTACACATTTTGCCATGGGGCAGAGAGAAAATGTTGCAGTGTTTAGAAAACGTGCTTACAGTTCTACACATTTTGCCATGGGGCAGAGAGAAAATGTTGCAGTGTTTAGAAAACGTGCTTACAGTTCTACACATTTTGCCATGGGGCAGAGAGAAAATGTTGAAGTGTTTAGAAAACGTGCTTACAGTTCTACACATTTTGCCATGGGGCAGAGAGAAAATGTTGCAGTGTTTAGAAAACGTGCTTACAGTTCTACACATTTTGCCATGGGGCAGAGAGAAAATGTTGCAGTGTTTAGAAAACGTGCTTACAGTTCTACACATTTTGCCATGGGGCAGAGAGAAAATGTTGCAGTGTTTAGAAAACGTGCTTACAGTTCTACACATTTTGCCATGGGGCAGAGAGAAAATGTTGCAGTGTTTAGAAAACGTGCTTACAGTTCTACACATTTTGCCATGGGGCAGAGAGAAAATGTTGCAGTGTTTAGAAAACGTGCTTACAGTTCTACACATTTTGCCATGGGGCAGAGAGAAAATGTTGCAGTGTTTAGAAAACGTGCTTACAGTTCTACACATTTTGCCATGGGGCAGAGAGAAAATGTTGCAGTGTTTAGAAAACGTGCTTACAGTTCTACACATTTTGCCATGGGGCAGAGAGAAAATGTTGCAGTGAGTAACAACATCAGTGGCGGCCCCCTCGATGTCAGGGTCCCTGCGTATTTGGCCATTTTCACCACAAGTTTAGATAACTGGCTTGACTAACTTACCAATCAGAACATTGTTAGCTGTACATCTGATGCACAACCAAACTTCAAACCTACAACTTGTGTATTCTAACTCTCAACAGTAAGTTGGCTGACTGATTTCCAAAAATATATATGTCTTGGTGGGGTGGGGCCCTAAGCGACCGCTTATGTCGCTTATGCCTGGAGCCGGCCCTGCCCATATTGGTGAACATATCGGTAGATGGTAATTGGCTAAATAACATTTATGCCTACACTGAGATAAACTAAGAACTATCCTAGCCATCCCTTCTGGTCCTGCTGCCTCCCAGCCATCCCCTCTCCCCTCTGGCCCTGCTGCCTCCCAGCCATCCCCTCTCCCCTCTGGTCCTGCTGCCTCCCAGCCATCCCCTCTCCCCTCTGGCCCTGCTGCCTCCCAACCATCCCCTCTCCCCTCTGGTCCTGCTGCCTCCCAGCCATCCCCTCTCCCCTCTGGTCCTGCTGCCTCCCAGCCATCCCCTCTCCCCTCTGGTCCTGCTGCCTCCCAGCCATCCCCTCTCCCCTCTGGTCCTGCTGCCACCCAGACATCCCCTCTACCCTCTGGCCCTGCTGCCTCCCAGCCATCCCCTCTCCCCTCTGGTCCTGCTGCCACCCAGACATCCCCTCTACCCTCTGCACCCACTTTTGCCCTCAGAACAGCCTCAATTCATCAGGGTATGGACTCTGCAAGGTCTCGAAAGCGTTCCACAGTGATGCTAGGTCATGTTGACTTCAATGCTTCCCACAGATGTGTCAAGTAGGCTGGATGTCCTTTGGGTGGTGGACCTTTCTTGATACACACAGGAAACTGTTGAGTGTGAGTCAACATGGCCCAGCATCCCTGTTGAACGCTTTCAACACCTTGTAGAGTCCATGCCCTGACACATTGAAGCTGTTCTGAGGGCAAACTCAATACTAGGAAGGTGTTCCTAATGTTTAGTACACAGAGTATCTCTGGTATGATGAGGAGTTGTTCTGGCTCTTGTCTTCCCTTTGTTAACAGCAGCCTTTGTGTACATTACAGTATGTTTGGACAGTGGACCCTGTTCAGTGTGGGAGTGAAACAATAGATCTATTGGCCAAGACAGACATCAAGCAGTGGTGTTGATTAGTCCCATCTTGCTTGAGCTGTCTATTGAACGTCTGTCTAATGAACATCTGTTTCTTCAGCACACATACAGCCAAGTGACCTAATAAAATGACACTGTCATCTCTCTCGCTCTCTCGCTCTACAATCCCTTGTTGTTTCTCTGATTTCCTTGTTGTCACCACCCCCACCCCCCATTGTCACACATCCTCAGGGACATGTAATAAACGGCCTCACTTCTCTGATTAGGTGATGTATGGTGTTATTGGATAGGATGAAAGCCCACATAACTCAAAGGATATGGGATAGAGAGAGAGAGAGAGTGTGATAAAGAAAAAAGGGAGAGATTAGAGGGAGAGAAGGAGAAAGAGGGAGCCTTGTAGCTACACAATTGTAACCATGGGAGTCTCTGTCACATTGTTACTGATGTCCCGACCCTGGCTCTGTTCCTATGGGTAATAATAGCCCTTCAAATCACATACCCAATCACATACCCACATAGTGAGTACACACACACACACACACACACACACTGTCCTGAGTGTGAGGAAAAAGGTGAGCGGATTGCGCAGTGCCCTGCCTACCTGGCTCTCAGGGGAGGCTGGCGGAGGAGGAGGTTAGAAACATGGGAACTACCATCTGACCCTCAGTCCTCAAGGTTTCCTCACAAACCCCTCACTCATCCATGTTTCATCCCCCTTATTAAAGCTGCATTGTGGAGGAGAGGCAGCCTGCTAGCTGGACCAGGCTGTTCCCTCTAACTGAGAGTGACTGAGCATTAAGGCACGGCACCACGGCACCTGCAGACTCCTGCTGGGGGAGTCCCACAGAGCAGGGGGAGGGTAAGTGAGGAGGGGAACTTAGATTTGAAAAGGAAGAGGTTGACGGAGTGAACCGGACCAGACTCAGCTGGCTGGATGCCTCTGAGCTGCAAGGATTCTTTTTCTGTCGGTTTCTTAAATGAACACAAAGTAGACGGCAGGGATCCTGCTCATGAAACATTCAGTTCTTCTACTCCTCCTCCTCCTCCTCCTGTTCTCTTGCCCATCACAAATAAATGTGTGATGCTGATGTATATTTTATGGAGCAGAAGACAGGCTCGTTCTCTCACTTGACTTAATCCTCCAATGACCCAAAACCTTGCTGAAAACAGCACTGGCAAAGACAATGGGCAGAGAGAGAGAGATAAGGTGCTCGCGGGGGCTCTGTTCATGCCATCAGTTTGTCTATTTTTGTCTTTAGCTTTTATTAAACTGTTATTCCTCATTATTAGTTGATGTTACAAATATTTCAAATCAAAGTTTATTGGTTGCGTATACAGTTTGCAAGATACTTCAGTGGGTGCAGTAAAATGCTTCTGTTAATAGCTCTTAACATTGCAGTAAAATGCTTCTGTTACTAGCTCTTAACATTGCAGTAAAATGCTTCTGTTACTAGCTCTTAACATTGCAGTAAAATGCTTCTGTTACTAGCTCTTAACATTGCAGTAAAATGCTTCTGTTAATAGCTCTTAACATTGCAGTAAAATGCTTCTGTTAATAGCTCTTAACATTGCAGTAAAAATGCTTATGTTACTAGCTCTTAACATTGCAGTAAAATGCTTCTGTTACTAGCTCTTAACATTGCAGTAAAATGCTTCTGTTACTAGCTCTTAACATTGCAGCAAAATGCTTCTGTTACTAGCTCTTAACATTGCAGTAAAATGCTTCTGTTACTAGCTCTTAATATTGCAGTAAAATGTAAAACAAGAACATAAATAACCGACCCCCGACAAAAGAAAAAAATAAATAATGAAATGTCGTAACGAATCTAATTAACAACCCAAATAGCACTGTAACAGTAATTCAAATGCAAAATCTATATGTATATATAGTAAGTATAGTATGTGAATGGTGTGTATAGACAGCATGAATAGAAACGGTGTGGTTGGTAGTAGTTATATAGGATTAGTCATGAATAGATTGCAATATGCACATATAAAGTGGATTAAACAGTATGTAAACATTATTAAACTGACCAGTTTTCATTGACTCTAGGTGCATAGGGCAGCAGTCTTTAAGGTGCAGGGTAGGGTACCTAGTGGTAGCTGGCTAGTAACAGTGTGTAAGGTTCAGGGCAGTGTACTGTGCGGAGGCCGGCAGATGATGAATGTTTAATAGTTTGATGGCCTAGGGACAGAAGCTGTTCATCAGTCTCTTGGTCCCAGCGTTGATGCACCTGTACTTTCTCCACTTTCTAGATGGTAGCGGGGTGAACAGGCCGTGGCTCGGGTGGCTGAGGTCCTTGATGATCTTCTTGGTCTTCCTGTGACAACGGGTGCTGTAGATGTCCTGGAGGGCAGGCAGTGTGCCCCCGATGATACGTTGGGCTGACTGCACCACACTCTGGAGAACCCTGCGGTTGTGGGCAGTGCCGTACCAGGCAGTGTTACAGCCCGACAGAATGCTACATTCTTAGAAAAAAAGGTTATTTGGGGTTCTATATAGAACCTTTTGGTTCGTTGGATGAGATTAAAAAATCCTTTACTAAAAAAGGTTCTGACTGTACATGCTCTTTCCATGACATAGACTGACCAGGTGAATCCAGGTGAAAGCTATGATTTGTATTTGATTAAGGATCCCCCACTAGTTCCTGCCAAGGCAGCACCTACTCTTCCTGGGGTCCAGCAACATTAAGGCAGTTATATACAATTTAAAATATTACATTGTTACATTTCATAACACTTTTCACAACATACTAAGTGTGTGCCCGCAGGCCACTACTCTACTATCACATATCTACAATACAAAATCCATGTGTACTTGTGTTTAGAGTGCGTGTCTTATCATGTGTATGTGCATGTGTGTGTGTGTGTGTGTGTGTGTGTGTGTGTGTGTCTCTTCACAGTCCCACTGTTCTTTAAGGTGTATTTCTATCATTTAAAAAAATATCTGATTCTACTTGCATCAGTTACCTTATGTGGAATAGAGTTCCATGTAGTCATGGCTCTATGTAGTACTGTGCGCCTCCCATAGTCTGTTCTGGACTTGGGGATTGTGAAGAGACCTCTGGTGGCATGTCTTGTGGGGTATGGATGGGTGTCCCAGCTGTATGCCAGTATTTTAAACAGACACCTCCTGCTGCTCTTCATTGTTTGTTACTTTTATTTCTTATTTGGGGGGGTATTTTTATTACCTGCGTTTTTGGTTAAAGGATTTTAATTAAGTATTTTACTCTAAGGTCTACACCTGTTGTATTTGGCGCATGTGACAAATACTATTTGATTTGATTTGATTCAGCATGTCAACACTTCTTACAAAAACAAGTAGTGATTAATTATATCTCTCCTTCACTTTGAGCCATGAGAGATTTGCATGCATATTATTAATGAAACCTCTTCGTGTACATTTAAGGGCCAGCCGTGCTGCCCTGTTCTGAGCCAATTGTAATTTTCTGAGGTCCCTCTTTGTGGCACCTGACCACACGACTGAACAGTAGTCCAGGTTTGACAAAACTGGGCCTGTAGGACGTGCCTTGTTGATAGTGTTGTTATAAAGGCTTTATTAGGGACAAACTTTTCCCCATCTTAGCTACTGCTGTATTGACATGTTTTGACCATGACAGTTTACAATCCAGGGTTACACTAAGCAGTTTAGTGACTTCAATTTACTCAATTTCCACATGATGTATTACAAGATTTCATTGAGGTTTAGGGTTTAGTGAATGATTTGTCCCAAATACAATGCTTTTCATTTTTGAAATATGTACAACTAACTTATTCCTTGCCACCCATTCTGAAACTAGTGTTGCAGTGATTTAACTCGCTGTAGTAGCTCAAATCAAATCAAAATCAAATGTATTGATATAGCCCTTCTTACATCAGCTGATATATCAAAGTGCTGTATAGAAACCCATCTTAAAGCGCCAAACAGCAAGCAATGCAGGTGTAGAAGCACGATGGCTAGGGAAAACTCCCTAGAAAGGCCGAAACCTAGAGAGGAACCAGGCTATGAGGGGTGGCCAGTCCTCTTCTGGCTGTGCCGGATGGAGATTAGTACCCTCCAAACTCGTCATCCAGCTCGAGACCCTGGGTCTCGACCCTGCCCTGTGCAATTGGGTACTGGACTTCCTGACGGGCCGCCCCCAGGTGGTGAGGGTAGGTAACAACATCTCCACCCCGCTGATCCTCAACACTGGGGCCCCACAAGGGTGCGTTCTGAGCCCTCTCCTGTACACCCTGTTCACCCACGACTGCGTGGCCATGCACGCCTCCAACTCAATCATCAAGTTTGCGGATGTCACTACAGTGGTAGGCTTGATTACCAACAATGGCGAGAAGGCCTACAGGGAGGAGGTGAGGGCCCTCGTAGTGTGGTGTCAGGAAAATAACCTCACACTCAACGTCAACAAAACTAAGAAGATGATTGTGGACTTCAGGAAACAGCAGAGGGAGCACCCCCCTATCCACATCGATGGGACAGTAGTGGAGAGGGTAGTAAGTTTTAAGTACACATCACAGCCAAACTGAATTGGTCCATCCACACAGACAGCATCCAGAGGGTAGTGAGGTCTGCACAACGCATCACAGGGGGCAAACTACCTGCCCTCCAGGACACCACCACCCGATGTCACAGGAAGGCAATAAAGATCATCAAGGACAACAACCACCCGAGCCACTGCCTGTTCACCCCGTTATCATCCAGAAGGCGAGGTCAGTACAGGTGCATCAAAGCAGGGACCTAGAGACTGAAAAACAGCTTCTATCTCCAGGCCATCAGACTGTTAAACAGCCACCACTAACATTGAGTGGTTGCTGCCAACACACTGACACTGACTCAACTCCAGCCACTTTAATAATGGGAATTGATAGGAAATGATGTAAAATATATCACTAGCCACTTTAAACAATGCTACTTAATATAATGTTTACATACCCTACATTACTCATCTCATATGTATATGTATATACTGTACTCTATATCATCTACTGCATCTTTATGTAATACATGTATCACTAGCCACTTTAAACTATTCCACTTTGTTTATATACCCTACATTACTCATCTCATATGTATATACTGTACTCGATACCATCTACTGCATCTTGCCTATGCCGTTCTGTACCATCACTCATTCATATATCTTTATGTACATATTCTTTATCCCTTTACACTTGTGTGTATAAGGTAGCAGTTTTGGAATTGTTAGGTTAGATTACTCGTTGGTTATTACTGCATTGTCGGAACTAGAAGCACAAGCATTTCGCTACACTCGCATTAACATCTGCTAACCATGTGTATGTGACAAATAAAATTTATTTGATTTTTATTTATTATAGCAGAACATGGCCAAGATGTTCAAATGTTCATAAATGACCAGCATGGTCAAATAATAATAATTACAGTAGTTAGCACCTCAGGAGTAAATGTCAGTTGGCTTTTCATAGACAATCATTGAGAGTATCTCTACCGCTCCTGCTGTCTCTAGAGAGTTGAAAACGGCAGGTCTGGGACAGGTAGCACGTCCGGTGAACAGTTCAGTGTTCCATAGCCGCAGGCAGACCAGTTGAAACTGGAGCAGCAGCACGGCCAGGTGGACTGGGGACAGCAAGGAGTCATCATGCCAGCTGAGGCATGGTCCTAGGGCTCAGGTTCTCCGAGAGAAAAAGAAAGCAAGAGAGAAAGAAAGAGAGAATTACAGAGAGCATACTTAAATTCACACAGGACACCAGATAAGACAGGATAAATACTCCAGATATAACAGACTGATCCTAGCCCCCCCCCCGACACACCAACTACTGCAGCATTAATACTGGAGGCTGAGACAGGAGGGATCAGGAGACACTGTGGCCCCATCTGATGATACCCCCGGACAGGGCCAAACAGGCAGAATATAACACCACCCACTTTCCTAAAGCACAGCCCTCACACCACTAGAGGGATATCTTCAACCACCAACTTACCATCCTGAGACAAGGCCGAGTATAGCCCACAAAGATCTCCACCACGGCACAACCCAAGGGGGGCCGCCAACCCAGACAGGAAGACCATGTCAGCGACTCAACCCACTCAAGTGACGCACTAACACTTAGTGCACTCCTAGGGACGGCATGGAAGAGCACCAGTAAGCCAGTGACTCAGCCCCTGTAATAGGGTTAGAGGCAGAGAACCCCAGTGGAGAGAGGGGAACCGGCCAGGCAGAGACCGCAAGGGCGGTTCGTTGCTCCAGAGCCTTTCCGTTCACCTTCACACTCCTGGGCCAGACTACACTTAATCATATGACCTACTGAAGAGATGAGTCTTCAGTAAAGACTTAAAGGTTAAGACCGAGTCTGCGTCTCTCACATGGGTATGCAGACCATTCCATAAAAATGGAGCTCTATAGGAGAAAGCCCTGCCTCCAGCTGTTTGCTTAGAAATTCTAGGGACAATTAGGAGGCCTGCGTCTTGTGACCGTAGCCTCGTGTAGGTACGTACGACAGGACCAAATTGGAAAGATAGGTAGGAGCAAGCCCATGTAATGCTTTGTAGGTTAGCAGTAAAACCTTGAAATCAGCCATTGCCTTAACAGGAAGCCCATGTAGGGAGGCTAGCACTGGAGTAATATGATCAAATTTTTGGTTCTAGTCCGGATTCTAGCAGCCGTATTTATCACTAACTGAAGTTTATTTAGTGCTTTATCCGGGTAGCCGGAAAGTAGAGCATTGCAGTAGTCTAACCTAGAAGTAACAAAAGCATGGATTAATTTTTCTGCATCATTTTTGGACAGAAAGTTTCAGATTTTTGCAATGTTACGTAGATGGGAAAAAAGCTGTCCTTGAAACAGTCTTAATATGTTCTTCAAAAGAAAGATCAGGGTCCAGAGTAACGCCGAGGTCCTTCAGTTTTATTTGAGACTGTACAACCATCAAGATTAATTGTCAAATTCACCAGAAGATCTCTTTGTTTCTTGGGACCTAGAACAAGCAACTCTGTTTCGTCCGAGTTTAAAAGTAGAAAGTTTGCAGCCATCCACTTCCTTATGTCTGAAACACAGGCTTCTAGTGAGGGCAATTTTGGGGCTTCACCATGTTTCATTGAAATGTACAGCTGTGTGTCATCCGCATAGCAGTGAAAGTTAACATTATGTTTTTGAATGACATCCCCAAGAGGTAAAATATATAGTGAAAACAATAGTGGTCCTAAAACGGAACCTTGAGGAACACCGAAATTGACAGTTGATTTGTCAGTGGACAAACCATTCACAGAGACAAATTGATATCTTTCCGACAGATAAGATCTAAACCAGGCCAGAACTTGTCCATGTAGACCAATTTGGGTTTCCAATCTCTCCAAAATAATGTGGTGATCGATGGTATCAAAAGGAGCACTAAAGTCTAGGAGCACGAGGACATATGCAGAGCCTCGGTCTGACGCAATTAAAAGGTCATTTACCACCTTCACAAGTGCAGTCTCAGTGCTATGATGGAGTCTAAAACCAGACTGAAGCATTTCGTATACATTGTTTGTCTTCAGGAAGGCAGTGAGTTGCTGCGCAACAGCTTTTTCAAAAATGTTAGAGTGGAAGGGAAGATTTGATATAGGCCGATTTAGTTTTTAATGTTTTCTGGGTCAAGGTTTCGCTTTTTGAAGAGAGGCTTTATTACTGCCACTTTTAGTGAGTTTGGTACACATCCGGTGGATGGAGAGCCGTTTATTATGTTCAACATAGGAGGGCCAAGCACAGGAAGCAGCTCTTTCAGCAGTTTAGTTGGAATAGGGTCCAGTATGCAGCTTGAAGGTTAGAGGCCATTATTATTTTCATCATTGTGTCAAGAGACATAGTACTAAAACACTTGAGCGTCTCTCTTGATCCTAGGTCCTGGCAGAGTTGTGCAGACTCAGGACAACTGAGCTTTGGAGGAATACACAGATTTAAAGAGGAGTCCGTAATTTGCTCTCTAATAATCATGATCTTTTCCTCAAAGAAGTTCATGAATTTGTTACTGCTGAAGTGACAGCCATCCTCTCTTGGGGAATGCTGCTTTTTAATTAGCTTTGCGACAGTATCAAAAATAAATGTCGGATTGTTCTTATTTTCCTCAATTAAGTTGGAAAAATAGGATGATCGAGCAGCAGTGAGGCCTCTTCGATACTGCACGGTACTGTCTTTCCAAGCTAGTCGGAAGACTTCCAGTTTGGTGTAGCTGACATGTATAGTGTTGAGTCATCCACATACATAGACACACTTGCTTTACTCAAAGCCAGTGTGTCATTAGCATGTCATTAGTAAAGATTGTAAAAAGTAAAAGGCCTAGACAACTGCCCTGAGTAATTACTGATTCTACCTGAATTATGTTGGAGAGGTTCTGGTGTTCTGTTAGACAGGTAACTCTTTATTCACAATATAGCAAAACGACCATTAGTAAATGTTTGGAAAAAATGGTGTTTGACCAGATACAATGCTATTTTACTGTAAACATATTAGCAACAGACTTTCCGGATGCTTACATGGGAGGACATTCAACTAGCACGGCACTTACACAAATGACTGATGATTGGCTGATAAAAATGTATGATACATGCTAGCTAGAAGCATGAGGAAATACTATGTTTAATTAAAGTACACCCTTAGATAAAAAAGGGGGTTCTATATAGAGCTTTTTAGTCAATTAAAAATGTAACTGCCATTCCGATTCAAAAAACAACTGCCAATCCACTCCAGCATGACAACACAAGAGGACAGTGGCTGAACTAACTTGCAACTAGCATATAAGTATGTTATTTTTCAACATATTAAGGTAAGATAAGAGTATCATTTAATTCAAATACATGAAGCCAAAGATGTATGATAAAATATAGGCTATTAGAGTATAACGTTATTAGAATTTGAGCACTTTGCTTAGCTAGCTAAACATAAAACGCCAGGCTACTTTATTTAGTCCATTTACAAGATAGGCAGGTTACAGTAACCCTTTCAAATAAACATTATTTTCTATTATGGGATATGTCAAGTAGAGCTACAGACCCAGCCTGATGTTGGCAAATAGCAAATTATTTATTTTATTTCAGTATTTCAGTGTGGAGTCAATTGAGGGGACTAGCCTATATTTCATGAAGCCATTAGAAGACTGTTGCTGACTGAGAGGAGGTAAGTTATGTATAAATTATTTATAATAAATTATGTATCTTGGTGATTCAATAGCCTTGTTAATCATTACATTACTTATAACACACTATTTATGTTTTTCTCAAGCCTGGCAGTATCCCAGAACTATCAGAGGCAGAGGATCTCTCTTCTCTCTCTCTCTCGAATGCTGCTGACATCAACTGCATGTCAATTGTTATTCTACATCATAATAATGATATGTCTGCATGGCATGTTTTGGGCAGATTAACTTGTGTGTTGGTGTGACTGTTTTGTTGCGCTGGTGAATAAATTTGACAAACGACAGAACTCTGCTCTCTGCGCCTGATTCCACCCACCGCTCCTAGTTGATCGTAACAGGCCAAGCCAAATGTCTTCAGCCTCCTGAGGTTGAGGAGGCCCTGTTCCACCGTTTCACCATGCTGTAGGTGTGAAGGGACCTCATTGATGTGCATGCCATAGATCTTGAAGATTTTTACCCTGCTCTCTCTGCTGTCTCCTCTAGTCCACAATCAGCTCCTTAATTTTGTTGAGGAACCACTCCGCCAGGACTTTCACCTCTTCCCTGTAGGCGGCCTCGTCGTTGTTGGTAATCAGGCCTACTCAGTGGCGTGCCGTGGGCCTGGGGCCTGGGCCTTCAGTGAGGTCCTACACAGTCCCACTCGAATTAATCCACCTCTTATTACCATAATTATGATGCCATGACACAATCAATGAGTCTTTTCAATATTTCCCTACTTTTCTTCACCTTTTCATTCTGCAGCTCCATTGCCCTGCGCGCTTGTTCGTTGAGCTGTAGATCCACTCGGGTGTCCCCAAAAGTTTTCAAAAGCTTGTAAGTGCCCAGCCGTACTTTGGTGTCTCGTTGCTGCCTTGGTTAGACAACTCAAGTTTGCAAAGCCAGGGTGGCTCCAAACACCAAATCGATCACTTGCAAATAATAGGCATTCCCAGCAGTAGGGTTTGCAGTGCTTCTCGGAGCCTGTGAGCCATTGATAGCGCTCGTAGTTGGAACTTTGAAAGTGCCGTACGGACCCCTTTCCCGCCTGTGACAGGCTTTGTAGCATCGGCGTCGGGCGACCTCTCCTTACAATGTCTAACTTTTCTTGAGAAGTTTGTGTTGAGAATGGCGTTATAATTATATCCTCAACCAAATCGATAACTTCTCCTCCTTCCGCCATTGTGGGTTGAAAAAACAGCTTAGTAGTACGCAAATTAATTTGTTTATCAAATTCCGTTTCCTAGTTCTGAGGTTCTGCATAGACCTGCCCATAGGACCTGCCTCTCAATATTGGTAATCCAATCAAAAGACGTGCACGCACTACGCCTGCTAGCTGGCTCCTGTGTAACACTGGAGCCAGCCAGCAGGCGTACAATAGCCAACTCTAAAGCTGATTGGCTGACACTAAATTTTCATTTCCATTCACTTTAAGCTACAAGCGCCCGCACTGTTGATTCTGAAGGCCTGAGGGCAGATTTTAGACCCCTGGCAACACATGATGGCTGAATATGATTGGATAAAAGATCTAACATAAAGACCAGCCCTCCGAATCTCAACCTGGGGCTGGAAGCAGTGCAGGAAAGCTAATCAGTGCAGGAAAGCTATGAAATGAAGAGTATAACTCTTACTCTGGGGAATAATTTAATACATATTTGTGGGAAAATATATTTCAAAAAAAATTGTATTCTGATGATGTTTAGGCCAGCAGAGAAGGCCTTGCTGGCCCTGACTGCCCACCACTGGGCCTACTACTGTTGTGTCGTCAGCAAACTTGGTGATTGATTTGGAGATGTGCGTGGCTACTGTGGGGTCCCCGTGTTGAGGATCAGTGTGGCGGAGGTGTTGTTGCCTACCTTCACCAAATGGATTGGTCCATCAGGAAGTCTAGGACCCAGTTGCGCAGACACAGGGCCCTGAGCTTAGTGATGAGCTTGGAGGACACAATTGTGTTAAGGAAAGGGGAGCGGCAGGGGCCCACATCGGTGTTGTTTTCCTTGAAGAGGGCAAGGTGTTTACCTTGTCCCGGAAGAGAGGTGTGTCCATGATTTGCCTGTCTTTCCCTTTATAATCTGTGTGTGCTTTATTGCATTGACAATTTAATCATTTATATACCCTTTTTAAAAGCCATATTTGGTTGTGTGTGTTATAAACTCAGACTATCAAAATATTTTTTCTGCCTTCCTTACTGACACGCTGCTATTAACCCTTTCTATGCAATTTCAAGTTCCTCTCGCCACTAAATATCTATTACACTACTATTCTATCTGTCTCTGTCCATCCGCCCTGTCTGTCTCTGTCCACGGAACCTGTCTGTCTCTGTCCACGGGCCCTGTCTGTCTCTGTCCATGGGCCCTGTCTGTCTCTGTTCACAGGCACTGTCTGTCTCTGTCCATGGGCTCTGTCTGTCTCTGTCCACGGACTCTGTCTGTCTCTGTCCACGGACCCTGTCTGTCTCTGTCCATGGGCCCTGTCTGTCTCTGTTCACGGGCCCTATCTGTCTCTGTCCATGGGCCCTGTCTGTCTCTGTTCACGGGCCCTATCTGTCTCTGTCCATGGTCCCTATCTGTCTCTGTCCACGGACCCTGTCTGTCTCTGTCCACGGACCCTGTCTGTCTCTGTCCATGGGCCCTGTCTGTCTCTGTTCACAGGCACTGTCTGTCTCTGTCCATGGGCTCTGTCTGTCTCTGTCCACGGACCCTGTCTGTCTCTGTCCACGGACCCTGTCTGTCTCTGTCCATGGGCCATGTCTGTCTCTGTCCATGGGCCCTGTCTGTCTCTGTTCACGGGCCCTGTCTGTCTCTGTCCATGGTCCCTATCTGTCTCTGTCCACGGACCCTGTCTGTCTCTGTCCATGGACCCTGTCTGTCTCTGTCCATGGGCCCTGTCTGTCTCTGTTCACGGGCCCTGTCTGTCTCTGTCCATGGGCCCTATCTGTCCCTGTCCACAGGCCCTATCCGTCCATGTCCACAGGCCTTATCTGTCCCTATCGATGGACCCTGTTTGTCCATGTCCACGGGCCCTATCTGACCCTTTCCACAGGCCCTGTCTGTCTCTGCCCACGGGCCCTGTCTGTCCCTGTCCTCGGGCCCTGTCTGTCTCTGCCCACGGGCCCTATCTGTCCCTGTCCACCGGCCCTATCTGACCCTTTCCACGGGCCCTGTCTGTCTCTGCCCATGGGCCCTATCTGTCTCTGTCCACGGGCCCTATCTGTCCTTGTCCACGTGCCCTGTCTGTCTCTATCTACAGGCCCTGTATGTCTCTGTCTACGTGCCATGTTTGTCTCTGTCCACGGGTCCTATCTGTCCCTGTCCACGGGCCCTGTCTGTCTCTGTCTACGGGCCCCGTATGTCTCTGTCCACGGGTCCTATCTGTCCCTGTCCACGGGCCCTGTCTGTCTCTGTCTACGGGCCCCGTATGTCTCTGTCCACGGGTCCTATCTGTCCCTGTCCATGGGCCCTGCCTGTCTCTGTCCACGGGCCCTGTAGGTCTCTGTCTATGGGCCCTGTATGTCTCTGTCCATGGGCCCCGTCTAATAAAGCTGTGTGTTAACTGTTTTCATTGCAGAGCCCCAGTTGAAAGGCATCGTGACCAGGCTGTACAGTCAGCACGGATACTACCTGCAGATGCATCCGGATGGCACCATGGACGGCACAAGGGACGAAAGCAGCTCCTTCTGTAAGTGTGAGTAGTGTGTGTGCGTATGTGCGCGCGTGTGTATGTGTGTATGTGTGTGTGTGTAGCATGGTTGATGTGTGGTGTGTAGCATGGTTGGTGTGTAGTGTGTAGCATGGTTGGTGTGTAGTGTGTAGCATGGTTGGTGTGTGTGTAGGATGGTTGGTGTGTGGTGTGTTGTGAATGAAATAATGAATGAGTGAATAAATTAATGAATAAATTAATGAATTACATTTTATTTTCATGTCAAATTGCCAATTGGCAACCGATCCCTTAAAAGGATTAAATCTTCTTCAGGATTGGTGGGTCCCCTGGGGGACAGTTGAGCTAATGTAGGCTAATGCGATTAGCATGAGGATGTAAGTAAAATTTCCCAGGACATGGACATGTCTGATGTTGGCAGAAAGCTTATTTTCTGGTAATTTAACTGCACTGACCAGTTTACAGTAGTTACTACAGTGAAAGAATACCATGCTATTGTTTGACGAGAGGGCACAGTTTTGAACATGAAAAGTTATTAACCTCTCTGGTACAAGACGCTAGCGTCCCACCACGACAAAAGCCAGTGAAATTGTAGGTCGCCAAATTCAAAACAACAGAAATCCCATAATTAAAATTCTTTAAACATACAAGTATTATACACCATTTTAAAGATAAACTTCTAAATAAATAAATCCAACCACAATGTCCGATTTCAAAAAGGCTTTACTGTGAAACCACACATCCGGTGAAAGTGCAGAGAGCCACATTAACCTCTAGCACTTAGCCATCCCGGATCCGGGATCGTGAATACAGACTCAAGCTCATTACCATAACGCAACGTTAACTATTCATGAAAATCGCAAATGAAATGAAATAAATATGCCATCTCTCAAGCTTAGCCTTTTGTAAACAACACTGTCATCTCAGATTTTCAAAATATGCTTCTCAACCATAGGAAAACAATCATTTGTGTAATAGTAGCTAGCTAGCGTAGCATTTAGCGTTAGCATTAGCGTTAGCATCCAGCAGGCAACATTTCAACAAAAAACAAGAAAAGCCTTCAAATAAAATAATTTACATTTGAAGAACTTCGGATGTTTTCAATGAGGAGACTCTCAGTTAGACAGCAAATGCTCAGTTTTTCCAAAAAGATTCTTTGTGTATTAGAAATAGCTTCGTTTTGTACATCACATTTGGCTACCAAAAACAACTTTTTTCCAAATTAACTCCATAATATCGACTGAAAACATGGCAAACGTTGTTTAGAATCAATCCTCAAGGTGTTTTTCACATATCTCTTCAATGATATATAGTTCGTGGAAGCCTGGTTTCTCCTCTCTATCAAATGGAAAAATACTTGCACCTGGCGTTGCGCACCAATTTCGACGCAGGACACCAGGCGGACACTTGGAAAATGTAGTCTCTTATGGTCAAGCTTCCAATGATATGCCTACAAATACGTCACAATGCTGCCGACATCTTGGGGGAACGGCAGAAGGTCTAAGCTTATTCCTGTCGCATTCACAGCCATATAAGGAGACTTCAGAAATTCTGCTCATTTCCTGTTTGACGTTTCATCTTGGTTTCGCCTGTAGAATGAGTTCTGGGGCACTCACAGACAATATCTTTGCAGATTCTGAAACTTCAGAGTGTTTTCTTTCCAAAACTGTCAATAATATGCATAGTCGAGCATCTTTTCGTGACAAAATATTGCGCTTAAAACGGGAACGTTTTTTATCCAATAATGAAATAGCGCCCCCATAGACTCAACTGGTTAAATTACAGAAATACTCATCATAAACATTGATAAACAATACAAGTGTTAAACATATGAATAAAGATGAACTTCTCCTTAATGCAACCGCTGTGTCAGATTTCAAAAAGGCTTTACGGAGAAAGCACACTTTGCGATTATGTTAGGTCAGCACCTAGCCACAGAAACCCATACAGCCATTTTCCAGCCAAGGAGAGTGTCACAAAAGTCAGAAATAGCATTAAAATTAATCACTTACCTTTGATGATCTTCATCTGGTGGCACTCCCAGGTCTCCATGTTAGACAATAAATGTTTGTTTTGTTCAATAATGTCCCTCTTTATGACCAAAAACCTCCTTTTTGTTTGCACGTTTTGTCCAGTAATCCGAATGATTTAGGCGTGTGGACTAAGTCCAGATGAAAAGTAAAAAAGTACAATAAAAGTTAGTAGAAACATGCCAAACAATTTTTAAAATCAATCCCCCAGTTGTTTTTGTTATAAATAATCAATAATATTTCAACCGGACAAAAGTTTCGTCAATAGGAAAGCAGAAACAAGAAAGGCGCGTTCCCGATCAGGCGCATGTCTGATGAATGGCAATTTCCACTGGCCACTGATTGAAAGTGCTAAGTAAAATCCTGAAACAATGCCTAAAGACTGGATACATGTAGAGGAAGCCACAGAGCTCATGAACTGGGTCCTAAGTCTTTGTATGGTGGATAGTCTTTCAATGGATAAACAGCCTTTCAAAATAATAGTACTTCCTGGTTGGATATTCCTCGGGTTTTTGCCTGCCATATCAGTTCTGTTATACTCACAGACATTATTTGAACAGTTTTGGAAACTTTAGAGTGATTTCTATCCAATATATGCATATCCTATCTTCTGGGCCTGAGTAGCAGGCAGTTTAATTTGGGCATGCTTTTCATCCAAAATTCCGAATGCTGCCCCCTACCCTAGTGAAGTTAATAAAAAAAATAGGCATATTTGGGAAGTCTTGATACAACATTTTGAACAGAAATGCAATGGTTCATTGGATCAGTCGAAAACGTTGCACATACACAGCTGCCATCTAGTGGTCAAAATCTAAATTGCACCTGGGCTGGATTAATACATTATGGCCTTTCTCTTGCATTTCAAACAGTATGGTACAAAACAAATACAAAAAAACATTTTTTTTTCTTTGTATTATCTTTTACCAGATCTAATGTGTTACATTCTCCTACATTCCTTTCACATTTCCACAAACTTCAAAGTGTTTCCTTTCAATAATATTCATATCCTTGCTTCAGGGCCTGAGCTACATGCAGTTAGATTTGGGTATCTAATTTTTGCCTATCATTTTAGGCGAAAATTGAAAAAAGGGGCCCATCCTTTTAAACCCGCTCTGGTACAAAGAGAAGATTAAAGCATGAGACATACTGTATAGGCCTAGACTCAATTTATATACATTCGTGCACTTTGCTTTATGTCTGGATTTAATTAAATGTCATTATAGGTCACCCTTTTTCTTTTATTCCAGGCTTTATAAAAAATTCAGCAAACAGAAATACACAATGGACAAAAAACTTTTAAATTTCTCCTCATGGCTCAGCCACATAATACCAGGGCATATCTGGTTGGCTTTCTGTAAAAAGGAGAAGCGTATATCGTGGTAGAAAGGGCAATAGAGGATTAAATTAATTTAATTCTCTATCTCCTTGAAGTCACATTAGTTAGTTACATAGTATTTCCTCTTCCATTTAACCATTATACTGACCTGTTTCAATAAGCAGGAGCAATATCCCTGATCTTACTTACCTGTGCACATAGCGATCTCTTGCTTTTTGGTAGGTTATACATAACATATCCCTCAAACACGAATTCACCCTTAATCAAACAAAAGGTTCTCAATTTGGGTTTATGATTAATATCTTCCACCCATTTATTTTAATATGGCATCATCAGTTGTTTTTTAATAGCATCTATGTCTCCCTTCATTTGGTTTTCATATAAATGTTCACAGTCAGACTGTTGGAAAAGATCAGACATTTCAGTTCTCAGGCTCCCCCAATGGAGAGATCACGTTCAAAAACATTGCTGGCTGTTCTGACAGTTGGCATATCTATCAGTCTATTCCAAAGTCTCACCATACATGCCTTCCATCTCATCTCATAGGGTTCCCAGCCAATGTCTTCAGTTATTGCCAATATAGGTGCAAACTTTTGGATGCCTAAAAAAATAACGTACTGCTCTGTTATGTCTGTTAGGTTTTTGAGAGACCTCGTAGCACCCCACACTCCTGTTGAATTGCTTCTTCTGGCGCCGACAGAGATGGCCGCCTCGCTTCGCGTTCCTAGGAAACTATGCAGTTTTTTGTTTTTTTTACGTGTTATTTCTTACGTTAGTACCCCAGGTCATCTTAAGTTTCATTACATACAGTCGAGAAGAACTACTGAATATAAGATCAGCGTCAACTCACCATCAGTACGACCAAGAATATGTTTTTCGCGACGCAGATCCTGTGTTCTGCCTTACAAACAGGACAACGGAGTGGATCCTATGCAGCGACCCAAAAAAACGACTCCGAAAGAGAGGGAAACGAGGCGGTCTTCTGGTCAGACTCCGGAGACGGGCACACCGTGCACCACTCCCTAGCATTCTTATTGCCAATGTCCAGTCTCTTGACAACAAGGTTGATGAAATCCGAGCAAGGGTAGCATTCCAGAGGGACATCAGAGATTGTAACGTCCTTTACTTCACTGAAACATGGCTCACTGGAGAGACTCTATCCGAAGCGGTGCAGCCAACGGGTTTCTCCACGCATCGCGCTGACAGAAAAAAACATCTTTCTGGTAAGAAGAGGGGCGGGGGCGTATGCCTCATGGCCAACGTGACATGGTGTGATGAAAGAAACATACAGGAACTCAAATCCTTCTGTTCACCTGATTTAGAATTCCTCACAATCAAATGTAGACCGCATTATCTACCAAGAGAATTCTCTTCGATTATAATCACAGCCGTATATATCCCCCCCCCCCCAAGCAGACACATCGATGGCTCTGAACAAACTTTATTTAACTCTCTGCAAACTGGAAACGATTTATCCGGAGGCTGCATTCATTGTAGCTGGGGATTTTAACAAGGCTAATCTGAAAACAAGACTCCCTAAATTTTATCAGCATATCGATTGCGCAACCAGGGGTGGAAAGACCTTGGATCATTGTTACTCTAACTTCCGCGACGCATATAAGGCCCTGCCCCGCCCCCCTTTCGGAAAAGCTGACCACGACTCCATTTTGTTGATCCCTGCCTACAGACAGAAACTAAAACAAGAGGCTCCCACGCTAAGGTCTGTCCAACGCTGGTCCGACCAAGCTGACTCCACACTCCAAGACTGCTTCCATCACGTGGACTGGGAGATGTTTCGTATTGCGTCAGATAACAACATTGACGAATACGCTGATTCGGTGTGCGAGTTCATTAGAACGTGCGTTGAAGATGTCGTTTCCATAGCAACGATTAAAACATTCCCTAACCAGAAACCGTGGATTGATGGCAGCATTCGTGTGAAACTGAAAGCGCGAACCACTGCTTTTAATCAGGGCAAGGTGTCTGGTAACATGACCGAATACAAACAGTGCAGCTATTCCCTCCGCAAGGCTATCAAACAAGCTAAGCGCCAGTACAGAGACAAAGTAGAATCTCAATTCAACGGCTCAGACACAAGAGGCATGTGGCAGGGTCTACAGTCAATCACGGACTACAGGAAGAAATCCAGCCCAGTCACGGACCAGGATGTCTTGCTCCCAGGCAGACTAAATAACTTTTTTGCCCGCTTTGAGGACAATACAGTGCCACTGACACGGCCTGCAACGAAAACATGCGGTCTCTCCTTCACTGCAGCCGAGGTGAGTAAGACATTTAAACGTGTTAACCCTCGCAAGGCTGCAGGCCCAGACGGCATCCCCAGCCGCGCCCTCAGAGCATGCGCAGACCAGCTGGCCGGTGTGTTTACGGACATATTCAATCAATCCCTATACCAGTCTGCTGTTCCCACATGCTTCAAGAGGGCCACCATTGTTCCTGTTCCCAAGAAAGCTAAGGTAACTGAGCTAAACGACTACCGCCCCGTAGCACTCACATCCGTCATCATGAAGTGCTTTGAGAGACTAGTCAAGGACCATATCACCTCCACCCTACCTGACACCCTAGACCCACTCCAATTTGCTTACCGCCCAAATAGGTCCACAGACGATGCAATCTCAACCACACTGCACACTGCCCTAACCCATCTGGACAAGAGGAATACCTATGTGAGAATGCTGTTCATCGACTACAGCTCGGCATTCAACACCATAGTACCCTCCAAGCTCGTCATCAAGCTCGAGACCCTTGGTCTCGACCCCGCCCTGTGCAACTGGGTACTGGACTTCCTGACGGGCCGCCCCCAGGTGGTGAGGGTAGGCAACAACATCTCGTCCCCGCTGATCCTCAACACTGGGGCCCCACAAGGGTGCGTTCTGAGCCCTCTCCTGTACTCCCTGTTCACCCACGACTGCGTGGCCACGCACGCCTCCAACTCCATCATCAAGTTTGCGGACGACACAACAGTGGTAGGCTTGATTACCAACAACGACGAGACGGCCTACAGGGAGGAGGTGCGGGCCCTCGGAGTGTGGTGTCAGGAAAATAACCTCACACTCAACGTCAACAAAACTAAGGAGATGATTGTGGACTTCAGGAAACAGCAGAGGGAACACCCCCCTATCCACATCGATGGAACAGTAGTGGAGAGGGTAGCAAGTTTGAAGTTCCTCGGCATACACATCACAGACAAACTGAATTGGTCCACTCACACAGACAGCATCGTGAAGAAGGCGCAGCAGCGCCTCTTCAACCTCAGGAGGCTGAAGAAATTCGGCTTGTCACCAAAAGCACTCACAAACTTCTACAGATGCACAATCGAGAGCATCCTGGCGGGCTGTATCACCGCCTGGTATGGCAACTGCACCGCCCTCAACCGTAAGGCTCTCCAGAGGGTAGTGAGGTCTGCACAACGCATCACCGGGGGCAAACTACCTGCCCTCCAGGACACCTACACCACCCGATGTCACAGGAAGGCCATAAAGATCATCAAGGACATCAACCACCCGAGCCACTGCCTGTTCACCCTGCTATCATCCAGAAGGCGAGGTCAGTACAGGTGCATCAAAGCTGGGACCGAGAGACTGAAAAACAGCTTCTATCTCAAGGCCATCAGACTGTTAAACAGCCACCACTAACACTGAGTGGCTGCTGCCAACACACTGACACTGACTCAACTCCAGCCACTTTAATAATGGGAATTGATGGGAAATGATGTAAATATATCACTAGCCACTTTAAACAATGCTACCTTATATAATGTTACTTACCCTACATTATTCATCTCATATGCATACGTATATACTGTACTCTATATCATCGACTGTATCCTTATGTAATACATGTATCACTAGCCACTTTAAACTATGCCACTTTGTTTACATACTCATCTCATTTGTACATACTGTACTCGATACCATCTACTGTATCTTGCCTATGCTGCTCTGTACCATCACTCATTCATATATCCTTATGTACATATTCTTTATCCCCTTACACTGTGTACAAGACAGTAGTTTTGGAATTGTTAGTTAGATTACTTGTTATTACTGCATTGTCGGAACTAGAAGCACAAGCATTTCGCTACACTCGCATTAACATCTGCTAACCATGTGTATGTGACAAATAAAATTTGATTTGATTTGATTTGAATAGTCCAAAACAGGACACTCGCATGTCTGATACAATTTGGAATACGTGGCATAGCCAATATATTTGAGTGTTTTTGTTTTTCCTATAATCAATAATATTTCAACCGGACAAAAGCTTTGTCAATAAGAGCTATGTTTACTGCGTCGTCCAGGGCAGATGTACTGTACAGAAAGGTCAAATGTTCATAAAAAATAAAGACCCAAATATTTATAATTGCCAGTAAACTCAAGATTTTCTTTACCAAAACAAAACTGAAAAACATGAGAATGGCTGACCAAGAAAAACTTCCAAAACGACTAATTCGAAGTAAAAAGGAGTTGGTGAACTCGAGAAAAAAAGGCAGAGTAATTTATTTTTTCTCACTTTAATCAATTGTACAGGATGCGAACAGATGACTGACGTTTTTACGTTTAGTCTTCCTCAGAATTAGCCTTGTTGGTAAGCTATTCTCATTGTTGCTAAGCACCCGTCATTTATTTTGTTTGCTGATTCACGAAGGCCCACTTGAAAACTGAAAAACACTTCTCCTACTACCAGGTTTACTAAAATACATGATCTGTGTTTCTTTCTATTCACACCAATTGACTGCAAATAAGAACATTTTCTGCAGGTCTTGTTCAGTTTCTGCCATCAAAATAATATCAGCATAAAAGAGTATACTTAACATTTCATCATCATATCTTATTCCAATATTTAACTGTGTATTTTATTTTGCCAAATCATTAATAGACATAGAAAACGGAGTGGGTGATAAGGTGTCTCCTTGTTTTACACCCAGGGGCGTGGGAAACCAATCTGTACAATATTTTTAACACGCACACAGGCATTTGGTGCTTTGTAGAGAGACTAGATTGCGTGATAAAATTTCCCATGAACCCCTGTCTTTATCAATTTATAGGCTAAAATATACTTATTTTCTGGAAATCAATGCAACATGCAAAAGTAGGCTTATTTTCCTGTAATCTATTTCTGACTATTGTGCAGGCCGAGAAGATACGGTCGATACAGACTCTGGATTTATGACAACCATTTTGTTCCATAATTTTTTGATCCATAATAAATACAAATACAAAAATTCCAATAAGGCTTGTTCGGCTGGTAAAATTTCCTGGACCTCGGGATGTAGTCTTTATTCACATCCTTTTTTTCACCATTTCAGAATATATGATATCACATTATGTTTCATGCCAGAAGTATAATAAATGTTTGTCTCTTGACATCTTTGCAGAGTTTCTATGAGTTCTGACAGAGCTTTGCGTGATATTTCATAAAATAGAAAATCATTTGGCACATTTATTTTCTTACATTTAGGCTTTTATATGGAGGTATGCATAATTTGCCCTGAGTGATGCACAGTAATACCTGTTTGAGAAAGTTCATGGCCAACAGAAAAAGGTCATAAATAAAAGAGAATGATCAGGTCAAATGTTTAATTCAAACGAGTCAATATATATGTGTGTGTGTGTGTGTGTGTGTGTGTGTGTGTGTGTGTGTGTGTGTGTGTGTGTGTGTGTGTGTGTGTGTGTGTGTGTGTGTGTGTGTGTGTGTGTGTGTGTGTGTGTGTGTGTGTGTGTGTGTGTAATATGTAGTATGGTGTGTAGTGGTGTGGTGTATAGTGTCTTTGTGTTTTTTGGCATATTCTGACCAGCACCCAGGTATTGTATATTTCTCTGTGTCTGGTCACTGGCACCAGTTGATTGCTCATTCAACAACTGCTGATCAAGGCTATTGGTGTCTGTGGATGATGTACTGGGGCCTATTCTCTTACAGCGATACTGGTATACTGCTGGGCCTACAGACATATCTACACCTTACCCACAAAGATAACACACAACTCGATGTATCACCCATCACTCCATTCACCATTGACATCAATTCATGCAGTAGATATACTAATCTATCCATGTACTCTTCAGATATACTATATATTCTATAAACATACTGTCCATAATGTCTATACATCCCATAATGTATGTATACACGTCTTTACATACACTTAGGTTGGAGTCATTAAAACTCATTTTTCAACCACTCCACAAATGTCTTGTTAACAAACTCTAGTTTTGGCAAGTCGGTTAGGACATCTACTTTGTGCATGACACAAGTAATTGTTCCAACAATTGTTTACAGGCAGATTATTTCACATATAATTCACTGCATAACAATTCAAGTGGGTCAGAAGGTTACATACACTAAGATGACTGTGCCATTAAACAGAAAGGAAAATTCCAGAAAATTACGTCATATCTTTAGAAGCCAATTGGGGTGTACCTGTGGATGTATTTCAAGGCCTAACTTCAAACTCAGTGCCTCTTTGCTTGACATCATAGGAAAATCAAAAGAAATCAGCCAAGACCACAGAAAAAAATTGTAGACCACCACAAGTCTGGTTCATCCTTGGGAGCAATTTCCAAACGCCTGAAGGTACCACATTCATCTGTACAAACAATAGTACGCAAGTATAAACACCATAGGACCACGCAGCCGTCATACCGCTCAGGAAGGAGACGTGTTCTGTCTCCTAGAAATGAACGTACTTTGGTGCGAAAAGTGCAAATCAATCCCAGAACAACAGGAAAGGACCTTGTGAAGATGCTGGAGGAAACAGGCACACAATAATCTATATCCACAGTAAAACAAATCCTATATCGACATAACCTGAAAGGCCGCTCAGCAAGGAAGAAGCCACTGATCGAAAACCGCCATAAAAAAGCCAGACTACAGTTGCAACTGCACATGGGGACAAAGATCGTACTTTTTGGAGAAATGTCCTCTGGTCTGATGAAACAAAAATAGAACTGTTTGGCCATAATGACCATCATTATGTTTGGAGGCTTGCAAGCCGAAGAACACCATCCCAACCGTGAAGCACTGGGGTGGCAGCAGCATGTTGTGGGGGTGCTTTGCTGCAGGAGGGACTGGTGCACTTCACAAAATAGATGCCATCATGAGGATGGAAAGTTATATGAATATATTGAAGCAACATCTCAAGACATCAGTCAGGAAGTTAATGCTTGGTCAAAATGGGTCTTCCAAATCGACAATGATCCCAAGCATACTTTCAAAGTTGTCACAAAATGGCTTAAGGACAACAAAGTCAAGGTATTGGAGAGGCCATCAAAAAACCCTGATCTCAATCCTATAGAACATTTGTGGGCAGAACTGAAAAAGTGTGTGCGAGCAAGAAGGCCTACAAACCTGACTCAGTTACACCAGCTCTGTCAGGAGGAATGGGCGAAAATTCACCCAACTTATTGTGGGAAGCTTGTGGAAGGCTACCCAAAATATTTGACCCAAGTGAAACCATTTAAAGGCAATGCTACCAAATACTAATTGAGTGTATGTAAACTTCTGACCCACTGGGAATGTGATGAAAGAAATAAAAGCTGAAATAAATCATTATCTCTACTATTATTCTGACATTTCACATTTTTAAAATAAAGTGGTGAATCTAACTGACCTAAGACAGGGCATTTTTTACTAGGATTAAATGTCAGGAATTGTGAAACAAATGAGTTTAAATCTATTTGACTAAAGTGTATTTAAAATTCCGACTTCAACTGTGTGTATGTATATATATATATACTTACATATACTTACACATAAAAGGTTTGGACACACCTACTCATTGAAGAGTTTTTCTTTATTTTTACTATTACTATTATACATTGTAGAATAATAGTGAAGACATCAAAACTCTGAAATAGCACATATGGAATCGTGTAGTAACCAAAAAAGTGCTAAACAAATCTAAATATATTTTAGATTTTAGATTTTTCAAAGTGGCCACGCTTTGTCTTGATGACAGCTTTGCATACTCTTTAAAAAAAAAAAGAAGAAGCTTTGCACACTCTTGGCATTCTCTCAACCAGCTTCACCTGGAATGCTATTCCAACAGTCTTGAAAGAGTTCCCACATATGTTGAGCACTTGGCTGCTTTTCCTTCACTCTGCGGTTCAACTCTACCCAAACCATCTCAATTGGGTTGTGGTCAGGTGATTGTGGAGGCCAGATCATCTGATGCAGCAATCCATCACTCTCCTTTTTGATCAAATAGCCCTTACATAGCCTGGAGGTGTGTTGGGTCATTATCCTGTTGAAAAATAAATGATAGTCCCACTAAGTCTAATGTCCATTGCTCGTGTTTCTTGGCACAAGCAAGTCTCTTCTTATTATATGTGTCCTTTAGTAGTGGTTTCTTTGCAGCAATCGACCATGAAGGCCTGATTCACGCAGTCTCCTCTTAACAGTTGATGTTGAGATGTGTCTGTTACTTGAACTCTGTGAAGCATTTATTTGGGCTGCGATTTCTGAGGCTGGTAACTCTAATGAACTTTTCCTCTGCAGCAGAGGTAACTCTGGGTCTTCCTTTCCCGCGGCGGTCCTCTTGAGAGCCAGTTATCATAGCGCTTGATGGTTTTTGCGACTGCACTTGAAGAAACTTTAAAAGTTCTTGACATTTTCTGGATTAACAGACCATATCTTAAAGTATTGATGGACTGTCATTTCTATTTACTTATTTGAGCTGTTCTTGCCATAATACGGACTTGGTCTTTTACCAAATAGGGCTATCTTCTGTATACCACCCATCCCTTTTCACAACACAACTGATTGGCTCAAACGTGTTAAGAAGGAAAGAAATTCCACAAATGAACTTTTAACAAGGCACACCTGTTAATTGAAAAGCATTCCAGGTGACTACCTCATGAAAATGGTTGAGAGTATGTCAAGAGTGTGCAAAGCTGTCAAGGCAAAGGGTGGCTACTTTGCAGAATCTAAAATCTAAAATATATTTAGATTTGTTTAACACTTTTTTGGTTACTACATGATTCCATATGTGTTATTGCATAGTTTTGATTTCTTCACTAGTATTTAGCCAGCAGCATACCACCCTGCTGATATTTTTTATAGACCAGAGGAAAGAGTGCCTCCTACTGGCCCTCCAACACCACTTCCAGCAGTATCTCGTCTCCCATCCAGGAACTGACCAGGACCAACCCTGCTTAGCTTCTGAAGCTAAGCAGGGTTGGTCCTGGTCAGTTCCTGGATGGGAGACGAGATACTGCTGGAAGTGGTGTTGGAGGGCCAGTAGGAGGCACTCTTTCCTCTGGTCTATAAAAAATATCCCAATTCCCCAGGGCAGTGTTTGGGGACACTGCCCTGTGTAGGGTTCTGTCTTTCAGATGGGAAGTTAAACGGGTGTCCTGACTCTCTGAGGTCATTAAAGATCCCATGGCATTTTTTGTAAAAGTAGGGGTGTGGTTAACCCCGGTGTCCTGGCTAAATTCCCAATCTGGCCCTCAAACCATCACGGTCACTAATAATCCCCAGTTCACAATTGGCTCATTCATCCCCCTCCTCTCCCCTGTAACTATTCCCCAGGTTGTTGCTGCAAATGAGAACGTGTTCTCAGTCAACTTACCTGGTAAAAATGTAATATAAAGAAAAACCGTTGAATGAGTAGGTGTTCTAAAACTTTTGACCAGAATATTTATATATATTATACTCCGGACTCTGACATTGCTCATCCTAATATTTCTATATTTCTTAATTCCATTATTTTACTTTTAGAGTCGTGCTCATTGTTGTGTATTGTTAGATATTACTGCATATTACTACATCCGCAATAACATCTGTTAAATATGTATTTTATTTGACGGTACATGGGGTATGGTAAAAGAACACAAAAAGATACTTCCCACTGAGCATAGACGAGTTGGAGTTGTCAACTAACATCAATTCAACGTGAAATCAACAAAGAACATTCACCATGTCATTGGATTTAGGTTCAAAGTTGGGTGACAAAAACACAACATTCTCTTCCGTTGAGGACTTTGCAAAATTCAAACTTATCACCTAGATGTTTTGTTGTTGAAATGACGTGGAAACACTGAAACATTCAGTATTACAATTTCAATTTGAAACACTGAGATATTCAGTATTACACTCTCTCCATTTGAAACCCTGAAACATTCAGTATTACAATTTCAATTTGAAACACTGAGATATTCAGTATTACACTCTCTCCATTTGAAACCCTGAAACATTCCGTATTACAATTTCAATTTGAAACACTGAGACATTAAGTGTTACTGTCTCTCAATTTGAAACCCTGAAACCTTCAGTGTTACATTCTCTCGATTTGAATCACTGAAACTTTCAGTGTTACACTCTCTATTTGAATCACTGAAACAGTTAGTGACATGCTTAACATGACAAGGTGCAAAAAAATCACTCAACCATGAAATCCTACATACGGTGAGGTCATGTGCAGAGAAGACAGAGGGAAGTAGAGAAAGAATGAGAGTGAAATGGAGCAATAAAGCAATAAAGAAATAGAGAAGGAGAGATGGAGGGGAGAGAATGGATCAGAAAGAGGGGGAAGGGAGGGGCACAGAGAGGGATGTGTATGTGTGTTCGAGGTGACTGGGCCTGTCCTCAGCTCTCCTCCAGCCCAGCTGTCTGTCTGTGTGAGAAGCCGAGTGGAGTGGAGCGTGTGGAGGAGATAGACTAGTCTTTGATTGGGCTGGAGGCTGTTGTAGGGTTTTGGCCCGTGGCGACTACGACACTACAGAGTGATGAGTATGAAAGAGAGTGGACAGTAGCATGGCGAGGTAGAGATCCCAACAACAGAGACGTATAGATATGGCTACTTTGTTGATATACTATGACACCATTCTACAAGAATATAGTGGTTATGCAATAGGTAAATAAATAACCACTTGAGACATCCTCAAGGACCGCTCACTTTGCAAGTGTTCATTACTTGATTGTATTGTTTATTGACTTTTAATATGGATTTGAATTATTTAATGACTTTCAATATTAACGTATTTATTTGACAAAATTCTTATTCAAGTATATTTAGAGATTGGGAAGTCAGATGCCCCCTCACATGCAGCAAGATCTGCAAATAAACAGACAACCATCACGTGTTGCCAAAGACGTTGTGCTCCTTATTGCAATGGGTATAGGTTTCAGAATAGGTGTGAATTTGATAATGATATTTAGGGGGCACATTTCAAAGTATATGGAGGCAATAATTGTTCCCTTTTCTCTCTCATTAGTACCTTCTCTTTTCCACCCTATCTTTTCCACCCCATCTGTCTTCTAATCTCTCCTCTCTGTTCTCCTGATCTGATGGTTGCATTGGTCTCTTTGTAGAAGAGCTCAGTAACACTCCTGAAACCCAGCACACCTCAGAGAGATGGTGAGAAGAGACAGGCTAGATAGAAGATAGGCTTGCCCTTTCTCTTCCTTCCTCCCGTCTCTGCTCCTTCCTGCCGTCTATTTCTGCCATCTGTTTGTCATTCAACCTCTCTGTTGTTCATGCTCTCTTTCATCTGGGAGAGATTCTCTCTTGTTTTCTCTCGCCATCTCTCCCACATGCTTTCATTCTCTTCCTTTGTGTCTCCCTTGTCTTTCCTCATAGCTGTTTTTAGTGAGGTGTTGCACCCTAACAACTGCGACCTGGCCAAGATAAAGCAAAGTAGTGCGACACAAACAACAACACAGAGTTACACATGGAATAAAAAAATGTACAGTCAATAACACAATTAAAAAAATACAGTGTGTGCAAATGGCATGAGGAGTTAAAGCAATAAATAGGCCATAGTAGTGAAGTAATTACAATTTAGCAAATTAACACTGGAGTGATAGATGTGCAGATGATGATGTGCAAGTAGATATACTGGTGTGCAAAAAAGTAAATTAAAAAATATGGGGATGAGGTAGGTATTTGGTTGGATGGGCTATTTACAGATGGGCTGTGTACAACTGCAGCGATCGGTTAGCTGCTCAGATAGCTGATGTTTAAAGTTAGTGAGGGAGATATAAGTCTCCAACTTCAGCTATTTTTGCAATTCATTCCAGTCATTGGCAGCAGAGAACTGGAAAGAAAGGCGGCCGAAGAAGGTGTTGGCTTTGGGGATGACCAGTGAGATATACCTGCTGGAGCGCGTGCTACGGGTGGGTGCTGTTTTAGTGACCAGTGAGCTGAGATAAGGTGGAGCTTTACCTAGCAAAGACTTATAGATGACCTGGAGTCTGGCAACGAATATGTAGAAAGGGCCAGCCGACGAGAGCATACAGGTCGCAGTGGTGGGTGGTATATGGGGCTTTGGTGACAAAACGGATGGCACTGTGATAGACTGCATTCAGTTTGCTGAGTAGAGTGCTGGAGGCTATTTTGTAAATGACATCGCCGAAGTCGAGGATCGGTAGGATAGTCAGTTTTACGAGGGTATGTTTGGCTTCGTGAGTGAAGGACGATTTGTAGGATGCCAATTCTAGATTCAATTTTGGATTGGAGATGTTTAATATGAGTCTGGAAGGAGATATTACAGTCTAGCCAGACACCTAGGTATTTGTAGTTATCCACATATTCTAAGTCAGAACCGTCCAGAGTAGTGATGCTAGTCAGGCGGGCGGTTGCGGGCAGCGATCGGTTGAAGAGCATACATTTAGTTTTACTAGCGTTTAAGAGCAGTTGGAGGCCACGGAAGGAGTGTTGTATGGCATTGAAGCTTGTTTGGAGGTTTGCTAACACAGTGTCCAAAGAAGGGTCAGATTTATACAGAATGGTGTCATCTCTGTAGAGGTGGATCAGGGAATCACCCGCAGCAAGAGCGGGTTATCCAGAGGTGACACATATTACTTGCTATGGAAGACAGGGAAGCTCTGTTTGATTCACTCTGGATCGGTCGAATGTTAGTCTCATGTTCTAACGTTTATATCTCCTCCCTCCCTCTTTCTGTCCCTCTGCAGCACAGTTCAACTTGATTCCTGTGGGTCTGAGGATCGTGGCGATCCAGGGGGCGAAGACAGGGCTCTACCTGGGCATGAACAGCGACGGGTACCTTTACACCTCTGTGAGTCCACATGCTCAACAATAAATAAACCAAAAGAAATACTGGACAATCCGTCTCCTATAGTTATGTTCAGGAAATGACTGTGTGGCAATGGGCCAGCGCCAGTAATAGAGACACTCCGTGAAGCTTTGAGTTGACTCTCTAAATGACAGTTATAATGACAATGTAACGGCTGGAACAGCCGTATCAGGAGTCGACCGCTGTTGCTAAATCTCCTCAATTATTGTCTGTGTTATTGCTGTCCGTGGTGCAGAACTCTGTTCCAGGAGAATTATGTTGCTGTCCATGGGGCTGAAATTGACTTCAATCTGGAGTTGCATATCCTGTGCCATGGGCTTGGATTCCATGGCGCAGTTAAGACACTTAGATATACTGTTGTTTTTTGTGCTTCATGTCCCTGTAGCCTGCAGGCGTACATTTGTGTTGAATCTGCAATGTGCAATTTTATGCAGTTGAGGACAGTGTGTATAGCAGTGGAGGCTGCTGAGGGGAGGACGGTTCATAATAATGGTTGTAACGGAACAATGGAATGGCATCAAACACATGGAAACCATGTTTTTGATGTACTTGATATCATTCCACTTATTCCGCTCCAAACATTACCAGGAGCCCGTCCTCCCCAACATCCTGTGGTGTATAGTACAGGGTCTGTATACACGCTGGAGATGTAATGTTCAGTGTTGTCTCTTTACCAAGCTGAGTACCTGGGTAATATGTTATACTGTAAGCTCTGTGTGTATTTAAGGATGGAAGAATCCTGTGCCTTGAGTGTCTAGACAACATAAAAACATCTGAATAATAATAAGAAAGTAGCCCATTACAGTACCTACACTGTGCTTGGTGCTACTTTAAGGGGTGGCAGGTAGCCTTGTGGTTAGAGCATTGGGCCAGTAACTGAAATATTCCTGGATCGAATCCCAGAGCTGACAAGGTAAAAATCTGTCATTCTGCCCCTGAGCGAGGCAGTTATCCCACTGTTCCCCGGGCACTGAAGACGTGGATGTCAATTATGGCAGCCACCTGCACCTCTCTGATTCAGAGGGGTTTGGGTTAAATGCAGAAGACACATTTCATTTGAAGGCAGTCAGTTGTACAACGGACTTGGTATCTTCCCCTTTAATGGTGTCATAGGAATTTCATAATTCCCATATGTGTTCATTAATCAAATTCACTCAGTCTATTATATATGAATTTGTAAGATTCTTATTTGCATTAGATAGACAGAGATCAGTCTTATCAAAATGAGATAATAGTATTTATTCTCGGAGCGCGCTGCCATGGAACCACAAACAGTTTATATACAACATTTGACGTCATAGGTTATAAAATATCCTTCCTCCTATCGACCAAGACAAAACAGGCTCAAAAGTTTATTCCAACCCCCTAACTCACTCACTCCAGACACAAACCATATCAAGATTAACTTCTGAAATCTCACCTTCATCTATCACTATTCAGCAGACAGTTCCAGATAATGGAAAACCTAGGGAGACACTCGCTGCCTTATCTAAACATCCCAGAGCTAAATTGAGTCAGTTCATCCATAGGTTAACGACCCTCTTTGCTTACTTAAAAACCCACAATCCATTCCTCCCCCACGCATCTGGAATGGTATTTATTATGTTTAATTACCCCCTGTTTCATGCTACACAATCCCTTCCTTATGAATTAACATGATTCATCAGATATAATAAAACAGGGTAGAGTTTAATTAGTTAAAGGTCTACTTACATGTAGATATTGTTTAGTCATTATTCATAAAATTCCTAACAAATGGACATAGAGTAATAGTATTAGCACACAGAGGAGGTGGAACATTCACTCTCTCGCTGCGTGTTTGTTTGTGTGAGCATGTACCTAAGTATTATTTTTTTTACCCTGCCATACGTCATACATAAAATCTGTCAGCATATAGGGCAGAAACATGAAAGTGTGGAGGGTCACGGAAAACAATAATTTGTTAGTTGTTGGAGCATTGGATGTGTAAGGGTGTAACAGCTACCCCACAGTGTGTGAGAGAGGAAGTGAGAGAGAGCGAGAGAATGTCCCTGAGCTGGCGATTAGCATGCGACAATGAGAAGGCTTTTGTCTCTTGTCTGAACAGAGACGATTTCGAAGGGAAACATTGAGATATTGTTGCTGTACTTCCCTGCAAACATCTAGTCAGTGTCTTCCCTTCACACACACACACACACACACACACACACACACACACACACACACACACACACACACACACACACACACACACACACACAGATGTCTATTTAACCTTGAGTTGACTGGGTGTCTTTTATATGAGGAGTGTTTTCATGCAACGTTTTCATGAGTGTGTGATGTTATGCTGATGATGTGTAACCTTATATGGGTGGCGTGTGTTACAGTCACACACTGGTAAGCTGGTGTGTGTGAGTGAGGATGAATATGTCATGTATTCTGTTGAGTGATTGTGTGTGTGTGTGCACAGGTGCCTGCACATGCATGCAAGCATGTCTGTGTCTGTCTCTGTCTGTCTCCGTCCGTCCGTCTCCGTCCGTCTGTCTCCGTCCATCTGTCTCTGTCCGTGTGTGTGTTGTAACAGCTGGAGATAGAGGGGGGATGGCACCTCAGGAGAGTGCATGACAGTGCAGACAAATGTTCTGACCGGTGACAAACAAGCTCATCACTGTCACAGAGGCTGAGGTGAGTGACAGCAAGAGACACAGAGGACACTACTATCGGGGAAAACCTCTGCAGGGCTCTTCCTCTCTCTCTATCTCTTTCTCTCACCTTCTCTCTCATGCTGTTCCTCTCTCTACGGTTGTTCCTCCCGTTCTCCCCGTCCCTCTCTCTCTCTCTCTCTCTCTCTCTCTCTCTCTCTCTCTCTCTCTCTCTCTCTCTCTCTCTCTCTCTCTCTCTCTCTCTCTCTCTCTCTAATCCTCTCTCTCTCCCTCTCCCCATCCTCTCTTTCCCTCTCCCTCTCTTTCTCTCCCTCCACCCTCTCTCTGACTTTGATTTGTTGTCCTCTTCTATTCAAGTCAGCTGTTCATTGCAGTAAAAGCGTAATCAGCCAGCCTTGTCAGGCTAGTGAAGTGCACATAGAGCCCAGGAGAACAGTAAGGAGCTAATGACAAGGAACTCCATGACACTGCTCTGTTGTCTAAGCTATGAGCCTCAGCATCAGCATCCCTATATCTGTAGGAGACTCCAGGAAAATGGCTTATTTTTTTGTAAAAAATAGTACTCAACTCTGTCCTGACCCATTTTATTGTCTGTGTGCTCTGGAAAACCCTCCTGGGCCATGAGATGGGGGAGATGTGTAAATGGGGTGATGGTGTGTGTGTGTGTGTGTGTGTGTGTGTGTGTGTGTGTGTGTGTGTGTGTGTGTGTGTGTGTGTGTGTGTGTGTGTGTGTGTGTGTGTGTGTGTGTGTGTGTGTGTGTGTGTGAGACACAGACAGACAGAGAGATGGTGGGTGGGAGGTGACACAATTGAGAGATTCTAGATTTTACAGATGCAGTTTCCATGCATGTCAATCAGGCCTCTGAAATTAACCGATGATTGCCTTTTTAATGGGTGTGTTGATGTGTGCGTAATATACATTAAATTGCTTGTGCACACCTTGAATTATAATGCCTATGATACTATAGTACACGATGGTACAAATACTATAGTATTCACTGTAAATGTTTTTGCAGACTTTACTGTTGCAGACTAAAAAACTGTAGTATTTACTGTAGTGTACTGTAGTATACTGAAGTATTTATAGTATAAATACTTCAGTAAAAGAAAACTGTAGTATATGCTGTAGGAATTAAGAGGTTGAGGTTAAGGAAGGAAGGAAGGAAGGAAGGTAGGTAGGAAGGAAGGAAGGAAGGAAGGAAGGAAGGAAGGAAGGAAGGAAGGAAGGAAGGAAGGAAGGAAGGAAGGAAGGAAGGAAGGACTGGGGTCTAAACGGATAGTTCAAACCTGCTCTTTTCTATAACCTGTAGGGAACACAATACATGGTCTAGACTTGACATGTAAGTTTCTTACATTTGAGTAGGACTAATTGGGATATTGGGGGGGGGGGGGGGATGGGCAGGGTATATGCAAATTAAATACTGTAGTAGTTACTAAAGTAAAAAAAAAAGGGTTGTGTTTTTACGGACTGTCGTGTTTTTGCGGATATTACCGTAGTCTTTACAGTGTTTTTTTTGCAGAAAATACTGTAGTATTAACTATAGTATACTACAACTATAAGTACTGCACATGATTGAGGGATACTAGTATTGCGGGATACTAGTATATATAGTATTCTACAGTATACTACAGTTTACTCTAGAATTCTATAGTAAGTACTGTAGAATTGCATAGTAAAATTCCATTTTTTTCATGTGTGTACAAAATATTAAGTACACCTTCCTAATATTGAGTTGCACCACCTTTTGCCCTCAGAACAAACTCAATTCATCAGGGCATGGACTCTACAAGGTGTCGAAAGAATTCCACAGGGATGCTGGCCCATGTTGACTCAAATGCTTCCCACAGTTGTGTCAAGTTGGCTGGGTGTCAAGTTGGCTGGATGTCCTTTGGGTGGTGGACCATTCTTGATACACATGGGAAACTATTGAAAAACCCTGCAGCATTGCAGTTCTTGACCCAAACTGGTGCTCCTGGCACCTACTACCATACCCCGTTCAAAGGCATTTAAATATTTTGTTTTGTAACCAAACAACAGTGCTAGGTGGCTGTACTACAGACACCGGTCGTTGTCGTTGGAAAGACGCATTGTTAAAAACTTTTGAAAAACAACTGGTTGCAGTGAAGAGCAAACCTGGATACTAAGGAGATCCTGAGGGAAATCGACGAGTACCAACAGCTTTACGCTACGGAGGAACAACATTCTCCATCATGGAAAGATCCGACTACCTCACAAAAGAACACTAACCCGACAATTTTTTTTTTACCTCTTAGAGACATGTGAGACGCTAGCGTCCCACCTAGGCAACAGGAAATGGAAGTGCGCAATGCCAAATGCTAATAGTATTCGATAAAACGCAAACTTTCATTAAAACACACATGCAGGGTACCAAATTAAAGCTACACTTGTTGTGAATCTAGCTAACATGTCAGATTTTTAAAATGCTTTTAGGCAAAAGCATGAGAAGCTATTATCTGATAGCATGCAACACCCCAGAATAACTGAAGGGGACGTAAACAAAATAATTAGCGTAGCCGGCGCTACACAAAACGCAGAAATAAAATATAAAACATTCATTACCTTTGATGATATTCTTTGTTGGCACTCCTATATGTCCCATAAACATCACAATTGGTACTTTTTCCCGATTAAATCCGTCCATGTATGCCCAAAATATCCATTTGTATAGCCTGTCTGGTTCAGGAAAAAGCTCCGTTCCAAAACGCAACATCATTTTTTAAAATTATATAAGTTGCCTATATTCTTTGACAAAACACTTCAAACTACTTTTGTAACCCAACTTTAGGTATTTGTAAACGTTAATAATCGATCAAATTGATCACTGGGCAATCTGTATTCAATAGCAGCTACTCAAGAAAACGTTGTCCTTTCTCTCTCTTCCAAAAGTCTCTTCCTGTATGCTGGACGAAATGAAGGATCTATTTGTCATTACACAAAGGATTTTTGTCAATGAAAATGACGTTATTTTCGACATCGTGTGGAAGTTGTAGGAACTGCAAGCTCCCGGCTATATATTTTTGCTTGCAATAAACAATTCAGAGACTGGCGGATGAATACTTTTCTGTGGCTTTTGTGACCAGGTTTTTCTTGGGATTTCGCTTGCTGTTCACGTTCTGTTATAGTCACAGACATTATTTAACCAGTTTTAGAAACTTCAGAGTATTTTCTATCCACACATACTAATCATATGCATATACTATATTCCTGGCATGAGTAGCAGGACGTTGAAATGTTGCGCGATTTTTATCAAAATGTTGAAATAATTCAGGGGAGCTTTAAGAGGTTTTAATTAAACCAGATTCATCTACAGACACGGACAACTTACTTACCGTTGAAGAAGAGGCTAGTGCTCTGGCTGGAATCCATGCAACACTGGAAAAGTTGTGTGAGAAGGTAGCAGGGCTGAGGGGGGAGTTTGGAGTTTAGCGAGAGTGAAATTCTCACATTCCAAGGAGAGAACAAGGCACTCACAGCAAAGGTAAAAATCCACGATTCTAAAATGGATTGTCTACTCAGGGAAAACAGGGTGATCAAGGAGTCGCTGCTAGACATACAAAGTCGTAGCATGTGTGAAAATCTAATATTTCTGCGATTCCTGAGGACGCATCCAATAATCCAGAGGGAGCGATCAGAGAATTCATGCAATCCGCCTTGAAAATTCCTCTAGAGACTGTAAACAAGGTGGCTTTCCACTGTGTACACAGACTTGGAGCTCGGAGCGACAAGACCAAGGGTCCCCAACCGATCACAGCAAAATTTGAACAATACCAACAAAAGGAGCTGATCAAAAGCAAGCGAAGGGAGCTTTTAAAGGGACCAAATTTGGGCTCAATGACCAATTTCCACAGGAGATAAATGAACGTCGCAAGAGACTATATCCTGTACAGAGAAAACAGAGGGAGAGGGGTAAGCGTGCCTTTCTCATTGTGGACAAACTCTTTATAGATGGACAGCTTTTCCGAGACAGCTCCATAACATCATGGCTTTACTAAATTCTACAGGGACTTCAGGTTACGAAAAAAAGATTGGAACTGTAAAAATATCTGAACACTATGAAGTGGATATGAACACACACATACTCAGACGCGGACTAATACATACACATACACACTTGATCTCGCTCTCTTCTCTCACTCTCTTTCTCTCTTTTCTCTTCTCTTCTCTCCCTCTCTCACCTCTCTCTCTATTGTCGAGAACTGTTCTATAATTTTACATGTTTCTTGTTTGTTTATCTTTTCTATGTCTTTGTCTACATGTTTATATATGTTTATAACAAGCAAGGGGGCGATATCAGAATAGGGGCATTGGGGAATAATAACATATTGTACGGGACACATTTTTACTGTAGTGAAGCCGTCTCTATAGTAATGCAAGGTCTCTTTCATGATCATGTGAAACGTCAATTGCTATGGAAATGCTGGGATGTGTTTTTTAATTATGTTAAAAGTAATTATGAATCAACTATGATTGTGATATGATATGGATTACAATTATCATCATGAATATTAAGGCTATACACACTACATGTTACACACACTTAACCAGGCAAATTGGCGGGGTTATTATGTATTTGGACGTCACACATTACAGTCTTACTCTTATACAGACAACGTACACAGTCTCACTAAATCACATCCAATATCATACACATGAACTTACTCAGATTTACAACACACAAAATATCTTGTCTCAATGTTCAAACATCTGTGGCATTGGCTCACAGGCAAACAGGCAAGGGAATAAAACATATATTGCTAGAAACTATTTCTTCAATCCTAAATATCAGATGTTTGAAAGCTCTAGTTTTGACCATCATAATACCTCGGATGGCAGTAACTTTACCAGCACTAATTATGTTCAATTTAGACTGAGAATAGTATCTAGTTATGGTAAGGGGTGAAATAAGTAGAGGCAGTTATAATTGTGCAGTTTAGCAGATTATAATAAAAGAAGATCAGTCTTTACGTGGCCAAAGGAAAAGGAATATAACATGCAGTTGAAGTCGGAAGTTTACATACACTTAGGTTGGAGTCATTAAAACTCGCTTTTCAACCACTCCACAAATTTCTTGTTACCAAACTATAGTTTTGGCAAGTCGGTTAGGACATCTACTTTGTGCATGACACAAGTAATTTTACACTAACCAGAACAGCAATGGACAAGGCACATTGACATTAAGGAGAGGCATGCTTAGCCGAGTGATCATAAGGGTCCAGTGAGTAGTGAGGTTGGTTGGGGTCACGACGATTAGCCGGGCCATGGGTAGCAAGCTGGCAGAGGATTTGACATCATTTTGACATCATTAATTGACATAATTTGAGTCAATTGGAGGTGTACCTGTAGATGTATTTCAAACTCAGTGCCTCTTTGCTTGACATCATAGGAAAATCAAAAGAAATCCGCCAAGACCTCTTGTTCATCCTCGGGAGCAATTTCCAAATGCCTGAAGGTACCACCTTCATCTGTACAAACAATAGTACGCAAATATAAACACAATGGGACCACGCAGCCGTCATACCGCTCAGGAAGGAGACGTGTTCTGTCTCCTATAAATGAATGTACTTTGGTGTGAAAAGTGCAAATCAATCCCAGAACAACAGCAAAGGACCTTGTGAAGATGCTGGAGGAAACAGATAAAAAAAAGTATATCCAGAGTAAAAACGAGTCCTATATCGACATAACCTGAAAGGCCGCTCAGCAAGGAAGAAGCCACTGCTCGAAAACCGCCATTAAAAAAAGTTAGACTACGGTTGAAACTGCACATGGGGACAAAGATCGTACTTTTTGGAGAAATGTCCTCTGGTCTGATGAAACAAAAATAGAACAGTTTGGCCATAATGACCATCATTTTATTTGGAAGAAAAAGGGGTGGGACTGCTAGCCGAAGAACACCATCCCAACAAAATAGATGGCATCATGAGGAGAGAACATTTTGTGGATATATTGAAGCAACATCTCAAGACATCAGTCAGGAAGTTAAAGCTTGGTCGCCAATGGGTCTTCCCATTTGCAATGACCCCAAGCATATGACCCCAAGTATACTTCGAAAGTTGTGGCAAAATGGCTTAAGGACAACAAAGTCAAGGTATTGGAGTGGCCATCACAAAGCCCTGACCTCAATGTATTTGTCTATGTATTTGTATGTAAACTTCCGACTTCAACTGTATACTGTTTACAGGAAACTCACACTACATCCTAAGATGAAGTTGCATGGAAAAAGGAATGGGGTGTTAAAATAATTTTCTGTCATCGACAAAAGAACTCAAAATGTGTGATGGTGTTAATTAACAAAAATTTCAATCTGAATGTGCAAGTAGTTAGGAATGATTCTCAAGGAAGATGTATCTTTTTGAATATGAAAGTGGACGAGAAAGAGATTTGGCTCATTAATATTTGTGGTCCAAATCAGGATGTTCCATACTTCTTCAAAAATATTTATATCAATTTATTGATCCTACAGGCAACAAATGATCAAATCATTATGGTAAGAGACTATAACACAGTGTTAAGTACCTCAATGGAACGTAAAGGAAATCACTCTACAAACTATAATCATCGTGCCCTTAAGGAAATCACAAATATTATTAGCACATTAGAAATAGTGGATATTTGGAGACTAAAAAATCCCGACCTAGTGAGATATACATGGAGGAGACTTAATTAATCAAGCTGGTCGTCTTGACTACTTTCTTGTCTCTTTCTCTCTTGCGTCGAAGGTTGAAAAAGTTTCAATAATAGAATGGAATCGGATCATCATCTAATTGGCATTCACATAACTTTTATATAATTTCCACGTGGATGGGGATATTGGAAATTTTATCAAAGTTTACTGGAGGACAACTTATTTTTAACTAAGACAAAATAATTTATGACTGAATTTTTCCAGTATAATATAGGAACAGCAAATCCACTTATTGTTTGGCATACCTTTAAATGTACCTTCAGAGGTCATTCAATTCAATAATAAAAAAGCAATATCTGGATAAAGAGACAAGACTAACAAGGGAAATACATTATAGTACAGGTAGATGGCAATAAAAACAATACTACAGAGATAGAAAATAAGTTAGTGGAAAAACAAAAAGAGCTTGAGGAACTTATTCAAGAACGATCTAATGTAAAATAAAGCAAACAGGATGGAATATGCAGAAAAATGCACAAAATCCTTCCTGAATCTCCAACACAGAAACACTTACAAAAAGAATTTGCAGAAACTCATTACTGAAGATGGTGTCATCTATGATTCTACTGATTTATATTTTAAAAGAGGAAGCTAAATATTTCAAATAGATGTTCTATTTTCCGTCTCATCCTCTCCCACTGAATGAAGATTACTGTAAGGAATTCTTTTGAAATAATAGAAAAAATATAACGTTTAAGAAATGTACAGAAAGATCAGTGCGAAGGCCAAATTACAGAGGAATATATTTTTGAGGCTATTAACCTCTTGAGACTAGGGGGCAGTATTTTGATGTTTGGATGAAAAATGTACCCAAATGAAACTGCCTATTTCTCAGGCCCAGAAGCTAGAATGTGCATATAATTGGCAGATTAGGATAGAAAACACTGTAAAGTTTCCAAAACTGTCAAAAATATTGAGTATAACAATATAACAGTATAAATATTGAGTATAACAGAACTGATATTGCAGGCGAAAACCTGAGGAAAATCCAACCAGGAAGTGCAGTTTTTCTGAAACCTCTCTGTTCCATTGCATGCCTTCCCTCCATTTAAAGGGATATCAACCAGATTCTTTTCCCCATGGCTTCCACATGGTGTGAACAGTCTTTAGACATAGTTTCATGATCACATCGCGTGAGTGGATAGCTGGGTGTCCTTAGATTTTCGCATGTGTGAGCAGCTTGGAGCAGACCTTTTCTCTCTCTCTCCTATTGAAAAAGCTACCGTCCGCTTGAAATATTATCGATTATTTATTGTAAAAACAACCTGAGGATTGATTATAAAAAACGTTTGACGTGTTTCTACGAACTTATTGATACTATTTGGAATCTTCGTCTGCCCGTCGTGACCTGCGCGAGCCTGTGGATGACTGAACAAAACACGCCAACCAAATGGAGGTTTTTGGACAAAACAAACATTTATTGTGTAACTGGGAGTCTCGTGAGTGCAAACATCCAAAGATCATCAAAGGTAAGTGATTAATTTGATTGGTCACGAAAGTCAGAAAAGCAATCTACTTTGCTGCTAGCTGTTTGTAATGTTTTGTCTGCTGAGAGAGCTGTCCTAACATAAACGTTTGGTTTGCTTTCGCTGTAAAGCTTCTTTTTTTTAATCTGACACGCCAGGTGGCTTAACAACAAGCTAAACTGTGTTTTTGTATATTGCACTTGTGATTTTATGAAAATTAAATATTTTTTGTAATTTAATTTGAATTTGGCACTCTGCAATTCAGCGGATGTTGACAAATTATCCCGCTAAAGGGTGTTTTTTTTACATTTTACATTTTTACATACATTTTACATTTTACATTGGAGATATTATACAACAACTTCTAGAAACGTTCACGTTCTGACCTGTATTTCTGTTGCTTTGTCATTATTTAGTATGGTCAGGGCGTGAGTTGGGGTGGGCAGTCTATGTTTGTTTTTCTATGATTTTGGGATTTCTATGTTTCGGCCTAGTATGGTTCTCAATCAGAGGCAGGTGTCATTGGTTGTCTCTGATTGAGAATCATACTTAGGTAGCCTGGGTTTCACTGTTTGTTTGTGGGTGATTGTCTATGTTAGTTGCTTGTGTCAGCACAGTGCTTATGATAGCTTCACGGTCGTTATTTGTTTATTGGTTTTGTACAGTTTACTTCGTGTTTTTTGTCATCTATTAAATGATGCATTCACACCACGCTGCACTTTGGTCCACTTCTTACGACGGTTGTGACAAGAACGTCATGAAACATCTAAGAAGCCAGGCCTGGCATTTACGGATTTTGAAAAGGCATTTGATAAAGTAAGACTGGATTTTATTTATAAATTGCAATTTTGGTGATTCTCTTATAAAATGGGTATAAGTAATATCTAGCAACCCCAGGTGTAAAATAGTAAATAACAGCTACTCTGGGAGTTTTAAATTTTCAAGAGGAGTTAAACAAGGGTGTCCGCTGTCACCATATCTATTCGTTATGTTCAGTGAAATGCTAGCTATTAAAATTAGATCCAATAACAACCTTAGAGGATTAGAAATCCAAGGCTTAAAAACAAAGGTGTCCATGTATGCCGATGACTCAAGTCCACAAGCTAGATCCCTGCAATGTCTCATTGAAGATCTAGATCACTTTTATGGACTCTTTGGACTAAAACCTAATTATGATTAAGTTTACAATATTACGTATTGGATCTTTAGAAAATACAAATTTTACATTACCCTGCAGTTTACCTATAAAATGGGCTGACTTGGTATTCATATCACAAAATATATAAATAAGCTCTCCACAATGAATTTCAATAGGAAACTTAGATAGATCCTGCAACCATGGAGAGTTAAATACCTGTCTATTTATGGAAAAAATTACCCCGATTAACTCCTTAGTCATATCTCAGTTTACTCACTGCCTACTCCTGATGATTCGTTTTTCAAATCATATGAGCAAAAAATATTTATCTTTATCTGGAAAGCTAAACCAGACAAAATAAAGCGTGCATATCTATATACTGTAATTAATATGAATTGGGTGGGTTGAGATGATTAAATAATAAAGCACTAACCTCTCTCTAAAAGCTTCACTTATTCAAATGTTTGACTTGAACTCTAAATGGTTCTCAAGTAAATTACTATGAAAAGCTCATCCATAGTTTAAAAATTGCCTTTTTGCCTTTGTGCAGATTGCCATGTCTCATTTTCGATTAATTGAAAATGATACTTTTTTCAAAGTATCTCTCTTTTTAAAAAAAAGCATTGCAGAGGTGGCTACAATTTCTATTTCATCCCCCTGAAAAGATAGAACAAATATTACAACAAATATTATGGCTTAACTCAAATGTGCTGGTTGATAAAATACCTGTATTTATGGGAAAGATGTTTGAAAAGGGTATTTTATAATTTTTTTAAATGATATTGTAAATTGGACAGGAAGGTCTGCTCAATCCAAGAGTACAACCAAATTGTTTATAGCAGGTGGCAGCTGGAGGAGGTAGGGAACAGGTCTGTCTGCCCAGTATAAAGGATCAAAACTGACGGAGGAATAAAGATAGCATAAATTGGAAAGTATACCAGTTTCATTTGAGGACCAGTATGTTGACAACTGTGCCATAGAGATTGCTAAATAGTTGGTAATGAGTATGGTATGAGTTGATGTATAAAATGACGCAAGATTCAAGACTTCGTGCTTTTCAGCTAAAATTATTATGTAGAATTCTTGCCACCAACAATATGTTGAATATTTGGGGCATAAAATCATCGAAGCTCCGCAGATTTTGTTGTGAGGATACAGAATCAATAGACAATTTATTTTGGTATTGCCTGTCTCAGGTTCAGGAAGGGCTAAAAATGCATAACATTGATAGAAAATTGACCCTAGCAATAGTACTGAGATCTGGAGAGACTGGGTCAGTCAATTATCTTCAAACCGCAATCTATGGATTATATTGGATTAAATTGATTGAAATTGTACGTTAAACATCACAGCATAGTTGAAAGATATATGTTGTATAGAAATCCGAAGAGGGTGGCCTACAGAGATAGGTGCGATGGGCTGAGGGAATCAGGGTTGGGATGTGGAATTGGAGACAAGTGGGAGTGGAGTTGCTGGGCAGGAGATAGAATGATGGTCAAAGATAAAGTATAAAAAATAAAGTCAAATAAAACATAATAAAAAGTAAGTTTGAATGACACTGAGGGGCAGTGTTTTTACATGCATATACATATACTTTCATTCAAATACACACATACACAGACACACACATATGTAATTAGTGCCAGACATACACTCAAATATATACAGTTGGCCTTGCTCTTATGATTTTAGTTGTCCTTGATGTCTTTGTTTTTTTTTTGCATTGTTGTTTTCTGTTTTGTTTTGTCTTTTTCTTTTTTCTCATGAGTTCATTTTCTTGGTTGGTGCATTGGGGGGGGGGGGGGGTTCTTGGGTGTGGGGAATGGAATTAATTATCTTTTTTATTATTTTCTTTTCTTTAAAAATATGTTTTGGATATTCAATTAAAAAAAATAAAAAAATAAAAAATGTGTTCTTAATGTTTCATACACTCAGTGTACACTCTTCTGTGTATTTGTGTAGTGGTTGTTGTGTGTGTTGGTTAATAGTGTTTGTGTATGGTTTGTGCTTGTATGAGTAATTGTTATTGTGTTTGTAAATATAAATCACTGTGTTATGTGGTGTTCGTGTTCGGGCATTTGGACGTTTGTGTGTGTGTGTGTGTGTGTGTGTGTGCGTGATAGAGAGATAGAGGGAGGGAGAAGGAAAGGCAGAGGGAGGGAGCGAGAAGGAAAGGCGGAGAGAGAGCGAGAGAGAGACCTTTCCTGATAAATGGCTGTGTAGTCCATTCGTCACCTGTCAGGGCTGCATTGAGATGCAGGACAACACAGCCAGCCAGATAGCATCATCTCCATCACAATGGGGGAGAAAGAACGGGAGAGAGAAGAGAAGAGTAATCGGGCAAAACTGCAGGGATAGAGAAAGAAGGGATGAGGTAGAGAGAAATGGAATGGAATGGTACAGAGGGAGACATGTTGCCATCCAGGCAATTAAGTGCACTTAGCTAGAAGTAATACTGTCTGCAGGCAGGGTTCCTTCTTTCTATTAATTTATCCAGCACCAAGGCTCTCTGCTAAGATAGTAAGTACTAAGTAAGAGATGTAGACTTGCCTGCAGCACCAGTGACAGCCATTGTTCTAGTCTTTGTGATAGTCTTAGGTAAATTCCACAGCCCTGATACATTTGTCAGCAATGCTCTTTGTTCACAACACACACACACACACACACATACACACAAACACTTAAAAACCCAATACACATGCAGAGAAGTACACCCTTTTTTATGAAACAGAAACATCACAAGTACAATATCTCTCTATCTTTCTCCCGCTCTCAATCTCCCTCCGCTTTCTCTCTCCCATAAACGGGACATTGAGCAGGGGATGACAAATGGAGGAATAAAGGGATGAGAGGTCGATGCGTGGTCACAGCTGCCACTCCCCTCCCACGTGAATCACATCAACAGATTCTCCACATGTCAACCAACCCAGAGACGGCTGTACAGTAGATTAGCCAGTAGACATCACTACACATCCCCTAGACCTCACCCATTCTGCTCAGTTGTCGCACACACATCATACCAGGCTGTGGCATCATAAACCACTAAAGAAGGGCCATGTGGTGGTTAAGCCCTTAGACCACAATATCTACTAAGCTAACATATATAATTATTTTAAGACGGTCATAAAATTTATAATTTAGCCATTTTATTTTGAATTTTAGGACCCTGTAGGTATATAAAGCCTTTACTGCTATATCCTATATGTAAACGATATAAGAAAATTGAAGAAGTTTGGTCACATTATTCGTGGAACTTTTTACCTCCTATGCATGTTCTGCCATTTTTACAGCCCATTACCTTCAGATGACTCCCCTGAAACTTGTGTGTGTCGTGGAACAAAACAACTGATAGTCTCATCTTTTGATGTTGGTGACTTACTCGTTTGTAGCTCTAATGGTTTGGGTTTTACAGACATTGTTGTGACGATTTTCCTGTCCAGATCCTCTTGTATAGACCGGGGAGCTATTCAATATACAAAATGGCTTAACTGTGTGACATAAGGGTGCATCAAACGACTCTAGGGGTTAAAAGTGCCTTATTGCCTTATTGACTTATGTAATGTGCCATGTCACAGAACATCTGCACCTGGTTCTAAAGGCATCAACAACATGTGCAGGTCCCCCCCGCCTCTGCACACTTCGAAACACACACACATACTCTCTCTCTCTCTCTCACTCACTCACTCACTCACTCACTCACTCACACACACACACACACACACACACACACACACACACACACACACACACACACACACACACACACACACACACACACACACACACAGCCAGAGGAAAGACCCATTAGGAGAGTTAGTGAAAGTTACGATCTGAAGGTGGGTTGGAATGAAAACATGCATGGAAACATGGCGGGATTACTGCAGATAGGCAGATTTCACAGCATATCCTAGGCCTTTTCTTAATTGGATTTGCTCAACTCCTGTGTCCTCTCTACTCCATCCTCTCTCTTTCCTATTTTTGAAAAATGTCAACGGTAATCGGGGAGAGCCGGCGAGGAGAGAGAATGTGGACGAAAATGTGCTTGTATGAAATCAGGTAATTGAAGTTTACATTGGTGTAGCCCAAAATAAATGTATAAAGTGATAAAAGCTAATTAATTAGTTGTGTAAAAACATTTTCTAGCTAAAACCAGAAGTAGCATATTGTTTTTAAAAGTATGCATGCTTTTCTCCTCTGACAAAACAAAATCTGGTTTTGAAAACTCTTCCGCGAAAGACATAGGTAGGATACACATGACTATCCTCGATGAAAGATGACTATCGAGGAGGACACTCTTCCGTTCACCTACTAACGAATTGACACTCTCCCCGACCACTTGACCAATTATCGGTTTTCGGGTCACAGAGGATGGAGGAGACAGGGAAAGGTAAAAGGCCCTAGATTACCAAGGGACTGCTGGGGGAGATCAACAGACACAGGCAGGACTGCCTAATGTGTCACTACAACCCCTGGTGACAATACAGAGGACTACGCCAAGGAAACAGTACCTCAATTTTTAGCTAGGGAACGGGCATTTGAATAATTTCACTATTCGAACAGTATCATACATTTTTGATGGATATCTAGATATTCAAAATACATATGTTTTTTTTAGGTACTGTTTTAACGTGAGCACTGCTGTGCAAGAGAGAGAGGCTGGAGCTCTTTTGCTGCCGCAACGGAGGGGCCCGTGTGTGTGAGATGGGAGGAGCAGACAGAGGGAGAGATGCAGTAGCCAAGGCAACTTGGCTACAGCCAAGACTAGCTAACTTTGTATCATCCGATACAGTATAACAGTGCCTGTATTGACTTTGATTGGCAAACATAAACAACAAGCTACACATGTGAAGGCTACCGGGCGGCTACCGGTCTTTTAATGGGGCGCATGTCATAAAAACTCCATAGAAAAGTTTGTTGTTTTATTACATTTACAATTTTAAATGTCATCATATATCTTTGTATGTAATAATGTCACATTGATGTTTTAACTTAATTCAGTGTTAAAATAGGCCTCAAATTAAAAGTGGGAGAGAACTCCCACACTATGAACATGTATGAATGGACCCAACTGCATGGCTGGAGAAGAGGTACCAGTTACACCAATTGATCTGAAAGGTTGTGTAAACATTGTTAGGGGTAGCTTGTAGCCTGGTGTGCTAGCCCCTGGTCTGAGTCCTTGGCTTGATTATTGTTCCAGGAGAACAGAGCAGAGCAGCGTAGCATAAGGTGGTGTTAGGAGTTAAGCGTCCTGGAGCAGGTAGGTAGATGTAATCAGACATAAGGGCTGGCTGAGGGAGAAGGAGGTAGAGGAGGAGAGAGGGGGAGGGGAAGGTAGGGATACTGCTTTGCATGATAAAGAGGTTCTACCCATCCTCAGGATTCTCTGCACGGACGCTGGATATTACCTCTCTCGCAGGATTTCATTAGAATTCATTCTGGCTGGAGATGCAGGGGAAGGAACCCGCCTGAGTCAGTCAATAAGTCACCAGTGAAGGATGAGATTTTTATTCCATTTTATACTTTAGTCCAAGCACTCATCTTTAAATGAAAATGTCCCTCTTCTGCACTTAAAAAGGGTGACCCTCCCTGTCAGGTTCCACACACATATTTACTCAACTGGTTCTTAAGGTGGGCTCAAAGGTAGAGGCTAAATCAGTGGAGGTTTGAAGGTCACGTCATGGGGAGTCCTCTACCATCCTGCAAAGATAGATAGTGGGTTACCTTGAGGCTGAGTCATGGATTAAAGGTATGGTAATTACAGAAACTAGGCTGTGTGAGTTAGATATACTGTAGCAGCCATGGTAGCTGAGTTGGGGGTTATCAGGATGATTAGTTCAGGGGTTTAGCAGTCGGTTATGATCAGGGTAATTCCTCTCTGCTGACATCTTGCCAGGAATCCTCAGGAGACGCCTGGCTACAAAATGCTGTTAGATAGATGTTATGATGAGGAAGTGGGTTATCACAAGGATCATTCCACAGAATTCATCAAGGATTATCAACATGGTAATGTTCAGAAGTCGCCTTGTGGGTTTTTCTGATGGTATAATTTCAGAGAACGGAGGTTGTTACCATGAGGGTCATTTCAGAATTTAAGGTAATCTAGGTCTTAGTGATGGGTTATAATGCCTGGTGATGATCAGAGGATTAGTTTTGGGTTATGGGGACACATAGGTCAGTGGTGGGGTCCTGGGTTATGGTGATTGGAGACTCATTGAAAATGCATTTGTGCACTGCTTTCCCCTGCAGGTCCAGGGGAGCAGGCCTCTCTCCAGCCTGATTAATAATGAATGAAGCAGATCATCTATTGATCTCCTCTGGTGTGTGTGAGTGCAGCTGAAGATATCAGACTTGTCAGAAGATCTATAAATAACTCTGTGATGTAGAGGTGGAATGTACCTATAGGTAAGCAGGGCTGGGATGGTACCGGGGTACGATAGAGAACAGGGGTGGGTCTGGGGTGGTCTGGAGGTACGATACAGAACAGGGGTGGGGCTGGGGTGGTCTGGAGGTACGATAGAGAGCAGGGGTGGGGCTGGGGTGGTCTGGAGGTACGATAGAGAGCAGGGGTGGGGCTGGGGTGGTCTGGAGGTACGATAGAGAGCAGGGGTGGGGCTGGGGTGGTCTGGAGGTACGATAGAGAGCAGGGGTGGGGCTGGGGTGGTCTGGAGGTACGATAGAGAGCAGGGGTGGGGATGGGGTGGTCTGGAGGTACGATAGAGAATAGGGGTGGGGCTGGGGTAGTCTGGAGGTACGATAGAGAGCAGGGGTGGGGCTGGGGTGGTTTGGAGGTACGATAGAGAGCAGGGGTGGGGCTGGGGTGGTCTGGGGGTATGATAGGGAGCAGGGGTGGGGCTGGGGTGGTCTGGAGGTACGATAGAGAGAAGGGGTGGGGCTGGGGTGGTCTGGAGGTATGATAGAGAACAGGGGTGGGGCTGGGGTGGTATCGGGGATACGACAGAAAAGGTGGTACCGGGGGTACGATAGAGAATAGGGGTGGGGCTGAGGTGGTACCGGGGGTACGATAGAGAATAGGGGTGGGGCTGAGGTGGTACCGGGGGTACGATAGAGAATAGGGGTGGGGCTGAGGTGGTACCGGGGGTACGATAGAGAATAGGGGTGGGGCTGAGGTGGTACCGGGGGTACGACAGAGAATAGGGGTGAGGGTGGGCGGGAAAGGGTATGGTACCACTCGTAGATACAGCACGTGATTGGCTTTCCCAGACATGCATGCCACAGCACCTTGAAGGTGAGAGGTGATGATCTGTGAATGTGTGACCATGGAGCTCCTTCATCCCTGACGAGTCCTCCATCTCCACCAATCTCCCTAAGTCTCAGAGAAAGTATCCAGTCAGCTGTTTCTGCCCTGCTGCTCTCACTAAATCAATCGTGCAGATTGGGTTTGCTCTCTGACAGGGGAAGGACCCTGACGGTGACTAAGAGAGATGTATACCTGTCGCTAGTGGTTACAATCACCAGGAAACATTCTGCAGGGTTTAATGGTCCTTATGTTAGTGCTAGAGGTAGGAGGGTTAAGCACTGGTGTGGGTACTGGGGATATGTGCTAACAGCCAATAACTGGGTTCTAACTGTTTGAAAGATTTAACTTGGGAAGCCGTGGGTGCTGCTGTGTGTTCACTGTCACCTAGTAGGACAGTGTGAATGCTCTGGATTGAATCTTTTCATTTGAAGGTTGAAAGGGACTTCCATTTGAACCATTTGTTCTGCCTCTGAACTTTCATGTACTTCCAAAGTAAGTTAATATGTGTATATTTGTTCATTTGCATACTATGTGTTTGTATTTGTAGGTGGATTTCCCAGTGGTTTGTCTCTTCCTCTGTACCTTAGTTTGTGTTAAGTTTGTACCACTGATGCTATAATGTAATGCCTCACTACGAGTGAAATCACTCCACACCCTTCTCCCCAAAGACCAGGATGTTCTCGCTTTCAAAGAAACATGAATACACATAGAATCCTAGCTTTCCCTACGATTCCCTTTAGACACAACTTTCATAATTCATCTGTTTTTCACTGAGTTTGTGTGTGCTTGTGTACAGTATGTGTGAGCACATACTATGCATACATTTGTATGAATGTATGTTTGTGTTTCAGTGTTGACTGAATGTGTATAGCAGTTCCTCTCACGATGTTTGTTTTAGCTTGCCTGATTGTTTGTTAATGTGACAGTCTCTCTCTCTCTCTCTCTCTCTCTCTCTTCTGTCTCTCTCTCTCTCTCTCTCTCTCTCTCTCTCTCTCTCTCTCTCTCTCTCTCTCTCTCTCTCTCTCTCTCTGTGTCTCTGTCTCCCTCTTTAGGAACACTTCACCCCCGAGTGTAAGTTCAAGGAGAGTGTGTTTGAGAACTACTACGTGACGTACTCCTCCATGCTCTACAGACAGAGCCAGTCGGGCCGCTCCTGGTATATCGGTATCAACCGCGACGGACAAGTCATGAAGGGCAACCGGGTGAAGAAGACCAAAGGTGCTGCACACTTCCTGCCTAAAGTTATAGAAGGTTGGTCACGTGCCCTCCTGTCCATGCTGTGCTGATTGTTTTACTAAACAGGGATATATCAGAAACGTGTAAAGTTATTATAAATGCTTATAGATGCTTATGTTCACCATTGGGACACTTCAACTGTTTCCCTTATCTGCCCCACAGTTGCCATGTATAAGGAGCCATCGCTACACGAGCTAGTCAACGAACAGAAAGAGAAAGAGAAAGAGAAAGACAAAGAGAAAGAGAAAGAAGGCCCTGCCCAGAAGACAGTGAAGACGTCAGAAGAACGTCATGAAAGAACTTTCTCCATCAAGAACTGCAGGAAAGAAAAAAAAGCCCCCAAGGCTGATGCCTCGTAGCACAGGGGACCGATGGTGGGGGAGGGGCAGCAGTGACACTGAGAACTAAATAGGGACTTAATCGCCCATCATGCACTTGGGCTGGCTGGAGGAATGGTCCCCTTTCCCCAGAAGTGCACTGGGCTGCACCATGATGAAGTGTCAGGGGTCAACAGCCCATCAGGTCTGGGTCTAGGAGGAATTCCTCTCACCTGCCACCAGAGAGGAAGATAGACAAGGGCCCAAGTCAGCACCACCACCCTTCCTCCCTGTCAATCACCTTTACCCCTTCTCCTCTAGCACACTCACTACCAAAGGCACAGCCTGTATAATCTCTCTGTCATTCATCTACTGCCTTCCCATCACCTGTCCTAGTTTCTAGAAATCACCTCCACTCGCGCACACACTTTAATTTATAATTGTTGTATTTTGATGTGCGAATGTGTGATTGTGTCTGTGTGTATGTGTGAGAGAGAGGTGTGTAACAATAATCACTTCATGTCATCATAATTACTACTCTCGAGTCCACTCTTCTAATTAATGGCAATCACCGTGGTGAAAGTGTGACTATGCCTGGCCTCCACCATCTGTCCACCTGCAAATCACACACCTCACAGCTGGAGGCGGGACATCAAAATTATGTTTTATTGGACAACATCGGGGGGGGGTCTATTTTTATTTGGTAGCAGGGCTGTCTGTTGAACTGCAGTCAGCAAATCAATTTCAAAAAAGCCAAATCATCTGTTGAAAGAGACAAGTCAAGCAAGCCCTTTTGGGATCAGAGTTATATCTACAGGCTACAAGATGACCTTTTCTATCTCCCTCTTTCAAAGTTCCTTTCTCTAACGATCAATCACAATGAGGAAGGTAATAATGGAGGGAACTGAAGAAGTTTATGATAATAAATCATGAGGATGATGATGATAATAATAATTACAATGGTTACGGTGATTATGGTGATAATGATGATTCAACTACTGTATAACTTTGCAATAATCTCACAGACAGAAATTTCAGGGTATTCCATTATCTGAAGTGAATAGCCATTTTCCCTTCTGGAGCCATGAAAGCACCATGTCCAAAAAACGATGAGAGCCCCGACTTGTACATGACTGCCATGTCTGGCCCACATAACAGTAGCCTGACAGAGATGATTTCAGTTTGTGCTCAGCAGGCTGACTCTGAGCATGTGAGAGAGTGATGGAGCTAAATACCCTCTGGGCCCAAAATGAGGCTATGTTATTATGATGTAACTCTTTGAAGGTTCTTTCCAGGGGGTTTTATGGAATACAGCCATCATTGCTTGAATTATTCACCTACATTTATGTAAAATGTTGTAACTAGTCTCTGCAATATTTGTACAGTTTTGAGTCTCTTTAAGAGCTGGGCTGTGTTAAAAGAGAAAGTCAGCTTTTTTGCAAGTGTGTGAGATAGTTACTGAGTGAGTGGTTATGAATGCGCCTGCTTAACAATCTCCCTATTTGCCAGCCTCCCTAACTCAGCTTGTGGTGCTCTTTTTTGTTGACCATAATCCACAAAAATACAGTATTTCAGAGAACTGTTAAGGATTGGATTTAAAGGAATGCTACTGTCTTAAATTGATTAGATTCTCTGTCACCTGAAAGGTAATGCCAGTGATTGTTGAGTGTATCCTTTGCTTGGCAACTGTTGTCGACATAAAGCCGAGTTTAAAGCTGACATCAAAGCCTGAGGAGGCTCTGAGCTGGAGCCCCTACTTACTATTCTACAGACGTCCCACTCCTTATCCACTCACCAGCCTTATCAAATCAGCACAGAGGAATCCACTCGCAAATATGGATTTCTTTGTGTGCGTGGCTGTTTGTGATTGTGTTCTTCCCCCAGTGTAGCGATGTTTGTGGGAATATGTGAGTTTATTTTGGGAGTGCATTGTGTGTGTATGCCTGTGTGTGCATGTGTGGGTTTGTGTGCGTGCGTGTGTGTGTTAAGTGGGAGGTGACTTCTGCAATGTCCTTCACCCTGGACATAGGGCACTGGGAGGGCTCTCTTTGTGATGTCCTTCTCTGGGGAGGTGACATTTGTGGGGCAAATGGCCACCTTTCAAACACAGCACTGTCACGGTATTGTTATTGGCCTGAGAGTGCTGCAGGTATCAATGGGCAATACAATCTAAAACAAATTGTGGACAACAGCACAGCACAACATATACAGGAACAGCCCAGTGTACAGAAGGTTGCTTTTCTAGGCATGGTGATATGTACAGTAAAATGCCGAAAGGCATTTCTGACCTTGTACATAGCAGCGTAGCATGTTCCTGCCATGGCGACTATGCTGTTAGAGTGAGCTAGCATGCCATTGTATATTACAGAGCAGCACTGCACTGACCTCCTTTAATATCCAGCCAATGTGGAGACTTATACCACAGTCTCTTGGAGAAAAATCCAGTCGCAGTGGACTGCCTGTAAATATGTTGACCAACATTACAGAAGAATGCACACAGAGAGGGAGAATGGATACAAATGTTCCAGAATGTACAGACTGTGAGATGGGAGTTTTCTGCATGTTATTAAGGACGAGAGTATGTCTGAGATGGTCTAGAGCAGTGGATCCCAAACCTTTAAAAAACATGTTTTACTAGGCAAGTCAGTTAAAACAAATTCTTATTTTCAATGACGGCCTAGGAACAGTGGGTTAACTGCCTATTCAGGGGCAGAACGAGAGATTTGTACCTTGTCAGCTCAGGAATTTGAACTTGCAACCTTCTGGTTACTAGTCCAACACTCTAACCACTAGGCTGCCCTGCCGCCCCATATAGTCCTGTATCCCTTCAAACATTCAACCTCCAGCTGCGTACCCCCTCCAGCACCAGGGTCAGCGCACTCTCAAATGTTGTTTTTTGCCATCATTGTAAGCCTGAAACACACAAACTATACGATACATTTATTAAACATAAGAATGAGTGTGAGTTTTTGTCACAAACCCGCTCGTGGGAAGTGACAAAGAGCACTTTTAGGACCAGGGCACAAATAATAATATAATAATAATCAATAATTTTGCTCTTTATTTAACCATCACACATAAAACCTTATGTGTTCATCTAAAATTGTGAATAACTCACCACAGGTTAATGAGAAAGGACGCACATAACTCTACAATGTTGGCTTGTATTGGAGAGAGACTCCGTCTTAAATCATTTTCCACACTCTGCCTGTATTTAGTTTAGTTTTCATGCTAGTGAGGGCTGAGAATCCACTCTCACATAGGTACCTGGTTGCAAAGGGCGTCAGTGTCTTAACAGCGTGATGTGCCACGGCAGGGTACTCTGAGCGCAGCCAAATCCAGAAATCTGGCAGTGGCTTCTGATTAAATTCAATTTTCGCTTGTTGCAATTTCGGTGAGGCTCTCTTGTTCAGATATCGGTAAGTGGACTGGAAGCAGGGCATGAAAAGGATAACGAATTTAGTTGTTTGTGTCATCCGTTTCAGGAAAGTACCTGTGTAATTGCTCACCCAACTCACTCAGGTGCTTTGCTATATCACATTTGACATTGTTCGTAAGCTTGAGTTCAATTGCACACAGAAATCATACAATGATGGAAAGACGTGTTGTCCTTGTTAATGCAGACAGAGAAGAGCTCCAACTTCTTAATCATAGTCTCAATTTTGTCCTGCACAATGAATATAGTTGTGGAGAGTCCCTGTAATCCTAGATTCAGATCATTCAGGCGAGAAAAAACATCACCCAGACAGGATAGTTGTGTGAGAAACTCGTCATCATGCACGAGGTCAGACAAGTGAAAATTACGGTCAGTATAGAAAACTTTAAGCTTTTAAAAAACGTGGCAATCCTTTGTGCCTTAATAACCAGTGTACTTCTGTATGCTGTAAAAGCGTTACATGGTCGCTTCCTAGATCATTGCATGGTGCAGAAAATACACAAGAGTTCAGGGACCTTAACAAAGTTAACCATTTTCACTGTAGTGTCCAAAACTTCTTTCAAGCTGTCAGGCATTCCCGTGGCAGCAGGAGCCTCTCGCTGGATGCTGCAGTGTACTCAAGTGGAGTCGGGAGCAACTGCTTGCACGCCCGTTACCACTACACTATGTCTCCCTGTCATGGCTTTTGTGCCATCAGTACAGATACCAACACATCTAGATCATCAATGTCCATTTGCTGTCACAAAGCTGTCCAGTACTTACAAAATATAATTTCCTGTTGTCCTGGTTTCCAGTGGTTTGCAGAAGAGGATGTTTAATTGACCCCCCATAAATGTAACGGATATATACAAGGAGCTGTGCCAGGTCCGCCACGTCTGTTGACTCATACAGCTGTAACGCATATAATTCACTGGCTTGTATGCGAAGCAGTAATTGTTTCAAAACATCTCCTGCCATGTCACTGATGTGAGGCAAAGGAAGTTCAATAGTTCTGAGATAGAATGTGAGACAAAGGAAGTTCAATAGTTCAGAGATAGAATGTGAGACAAAGGAAGTTCAATAGTTCTGAGATAGAATGTGAGACAAAGGAAGTTCAATAGTTCTGAGATAGAATGTGAGACAGAGAAAGTTCAAAGTTCTGAGATAGAATGTGAGACAGAGAAAGTTCAAAGTTCTGAGATAGAATGTGAGACAGAGAAAGTTCAAAGTTCTGAGATAGAATGTGAAACAAACAAAGTTCAATAGTTTTGAGATAGAATGTGAGACAAACAAAGTTCAATAGTTCTGAGATAGAATGTGAGACAAAGGAAGTTCAATATTTCAGAGATAGAATGTGAGACAAAGGAAGTTCAATAGTTTTGAGATAGAATGTGAGACAGAGAAAGTTCAAAGTTCTGAGATAGAATGTGAGACAGAGAAAGTTCAAAGTTCTGAGATAGAATGTGAGACAGAGAAAGTTCAAAGTTCTGAGATAGAATGTGAGACAACCAAAGTTCAATAGTTCTGAGATAGAATGTGAGACAACCAAAGTTCAATAGTTCTGAGATAGAATGTGAGACAAACAAAGTTCAATAGTTCTGAGATAGAATGTGAGACAACCTAAGTTCACTAGTTCTGATATAGAATGTGAGACGGAGAAAGTTCAATAGTTCTGAAATTGGATGTGAAGCAGAGAAAGTTAAATAGTTCTGAAATATAATGTGAGGCAGGGCTCTTAGATTCTGATATTGAGAGTATGCCAGAGAGATCTTTACCTGGTTGAGGCAAAAATAAAAACACCGGTAGCGTTCGCCAGCTTAGAGTACTTAACACCTCTGAACAGACTGCCAGCTGTAATTTGCAAACAGAGTGCAAACATGTAGAATTGCTGACTGCCGCCCACCATCAAGTGGTCCCTAAAACCAACCCGGCGAATGAACGGCAGATCAATATTTGGTGAGGTGTATGCCTAAGACAGAGCAGGTCCCATGAAGTGAGGGGTAGTGACATTGAGAATGTGGTTCACACATGCCCTCTCATATGTGCTTGGAAGTCACGCTTCATTTCCTGCTCAATCTCCCCAACTAGTGTTCTATGTGTCTACTGCCCATTACCCTTCGCTGTAGCACACTATGTGTGTGTGTGTCTTTGTACATGTAGGTGTGTGTAAGACTGACTGAGTGAGTGTAATGACCTACCTGTATGTGTGTATGAGTGTGTGAGAGAGAAAAAGGAGAGAAAGAGAGAGGAAAAGATAGAAAAAAAGGGCATGAGAGTGACGATCAATAGACTCAATAAAAGCCAAGCTGGAGAGCAATAGTCTAGCGTTGAGAGCAATAATTTCCCTTAGGTGCAGAGGGGGGAGCAAACCAAGTTTGTTGATAATGAACTCAGAGCAGTGTTGTCCGATTCCAACCTGTAAACTGGACAAAGTGGCCTCTTTCACAACAGCTGTGGGGGAGATATTCTTCCATCTTATGGCACACTTTAGAGACCAATAGCCCAATAGAACTGGACCATTACCACTGGCCAGTGTGATTTGGCCATGCATTGAGCTGCCTGGTTTTTCTGTACTTTTACCGTCCTTTTCTGAGACAGTGAGGCCTACGGTTGCAAAGTTCCGGGCACTTTGGTCCAAGTTTCTGGTTGGGAAAACCAGGGAATTTATTCAAAGTTCACTGCTATAGAACTCCACTAGAGTGCACTCTATATGTTACAAGGATCTTGGTCTTGGGTTCGAATCAAAACTGGGGTCAAACGGGGAACACCACTCTCATACTACAAAGAAAAAAAGAGTGGCTAAACGTTATAATAATAATAATGAACGCTTATAGGGTTCTTCTGAAGGACTTGACGGTACTGCCAAGACCAAAGTCTGGCTTACAGTAACCATTGTGATTAAACAGGGATGTTTAAGGTATAGGGGCTGTCAGTCTACTGTACACAAATTGGATTTAGAACAAACTTACCCTTTTGAATGGTGCTCTCCTGGCTCATTGTTTCATATAAATATTACTATATAGCTATGTCTGTGTAAAAAAACATATCTGTGAAATGTGAGGTCTTGTGTTGATATATTTTCAGAAAATATCTTGAAGAATGAATGTGATAAATGTTTCTTGTTGTGTTTTCTTTTGTTCTGCTTTGTCATGTTTTTCTGACGGAGACTTAAGGGAGGGAGGTTTTTGCTTTCCTCAGACCAATCCTCCCTTCAGTGTGGTTTTGTAGGTGAACAAAAGTTTTGTGGTGGGGTGAAGTGGTAAAGACACTGGTTCATCATTCCCACAGAATGCTAAATGATGCACTCACTGAATCCTACAGTGTGATTGAGTTACACAGGGTGCAAGAGATTTAACACTAAACTGTAAATGTAGTCAGAGGAAGAGTGTGTGGAAACATGCAAAGGGTTAGATAGATCTGTCCTCTTAAAGCCAGCACCTGTCTGTCAGTCCCTCCCGGATTCCGCCATGGCAAATTATTTAGCAAAATCAAGAATTCCCTGCATCACAGCACTATTTCCTCATAAAAGAGTAAAATCATTGCATTATCGCATAAAACAGACCCATACGCAGCACAAAAATATGGCTTGCAATTCCAACCAATCACTGCACATTTACCACATAGAGTTCAATTAAGCTACACAGTTAAATATAGGAAAAATAAGCTACACGCCAAGAAACTTTTTCCCTCGTTAGCGCATTTTCACAACAAATTGGACAAAATCACTTCATATTGCCATGCAGAATATCAGAATTGCTGCAGCAAAATAAAACATTTCCCCCAGCAAAAATATCACAAAACATCCCTGCGAAATCCTAGAGGGACTGGTCTGTCAGTCAGTTATGACCATTCCCAGCAATGTCCAGACTGTCCCAGCACCCACTGGGCTCAGCGTTAGGGTGACACAAGTCTTCCAAAAACTAACCACGCCATCTCCTTTCTCCTCTCGGCTCTTGGTTGATCTCAATCCTTTCCTCTTGTCTTCCAAAAGTTACAGACGTCTTCCAACAAGAGCCATACTTATTAATAAGATGGGCCTTGGCACAGATGGAGCCAATGAAAGAAGGGCTGACTTCTTTGACCCCTCCCACCGTTCCCAGGGGACAATGAACACAGGTGCGACTTTACATGGCGATAGAGCAGAGATGGATCTACTAACTCTCCAGCCACAACAAAAAGACTAGAGTGTAATAACAATGCATCGAGGACTAACAATCTGTCATGGGGACAACCAACTTGCAAGGACGACAAACAGTCTTCAGCAAGGATTAACAGCCAGCAAGGAGGACTAACAGGATACTAAACAGTCCAGAAGTCTGCAATAAGGACAACAAGTCCAGGTTGACATGATCATTTTTTCATAACATGCATGCACCACCATTTACCAACTCCCACAATAAGGGATGACACATCCTCTTCAGTAACTAGAGACACAGAGGCCCCTCTCCTCACCCTCTCCCTGAGTTTACCATCAGACTTGTGTATATTTCTATAGTAACTCACATCTGACTCGGGGGGAGATGTTTACTATCAGACCTGTGTACATTTCTATCGTATGTCACACCTAACTGGAGGAGAGATACTTATCATCAGACCTGAGTTAATTTCTATAGTAACTCACACCTGACTCAATGGGAGATGTCTTACTATAGAATATTATTCAATAAAACAAACAGATATATTTGTATGATTGTACGTATTGTCCCTTGGTGATTATTGTTATGTGATGTGCAACATTACTTACAGCTTGAAGCTAAATGATTACAGGTACTAGTTGTGTGACTGCTGACCAGTGAAACTTCAAGACCTCAAGGTGAAGAAAACACAAATATGTCTCTGTGTGTGTGTGTGTGTGTGTGTGTGTGTGTGTGTGTGTGTGTGTGTGTGTGTGTGTGTGTGTGTGTGTGTGTGTGTGTGTGTGTGTGTGTGTATGTGTGTGTGTGTGTGTGTGTGTGTGTGTGTGTGTGAGAGAGAGAGAGAGAGAGAGAGAGAGTATGGGTGCGCGAGTGTGTGTGTGTGTTCCAGATGGTAATGACAGCTGCAGGTGCTCACAGGTGATTGGAGAGAGACAGGTGACAGAAGCTCCTCCTGGCTGAGCACCGAGCAGGGCAGCCCTGGAAACTCCGCCGGCCCATCATCTCAGCCACATAACCCTGCTGTGTCTCGTTCTCTCTTTCACACACACACACATGCACATGCCCAAACACACACACATACAAATGTCCACATGCCCGAACACACACACACACACACACACACACACACACACACACACACACACACACACACACACACACACACACACACACACACACATACGAATGTCCACATGCCCAAACACACACACACACACACATACGAATGTCCACATGCCGAACACACACACACACACACACACACACATACATACGAATGTCCACATGCCCAAACACACACACACACATACACACACATACAAATGTCCACATGCCCAAACACACACACACACACGAATGTCCACATGCCCAAATACACACACATACACACACACATACGAATGTCCACATGCCCGAACACAAACACAACACATCACAGTGACAGACATTTTTAACTCACAACCAATTAAATGTACACAATAACAATTACTCAGACAAGCACAAGCACAAGCACAGACAGACCACCTGACACACACACACACACACACACACTTTAAATCCCCTATAGACAAAACAGATTGGATTGGCTTAGACTGTTGACAACATGTAAACTATATTTCAGTGTTCAAATGATTATTGAAAACATAAATACATTTGCACAATCAGCTCATGTTGTCTCTCTCTCTCTCCCTCTCTCTCTATCTCTCTCTCTCTCACACACACACACACACACACACACACACACACACACACACACACACACACACACACACACACATACACACACACTCTCTCGCACAGCTTCATTCACATATTTTTTATGTATTATCTTTATTTAACCTTTATTTAAGCAGGGAATTGTGCTGACAACAGTTTCTTTATCAGATGAGCTCTGAATGAGCACATCAATAAACAACAATTATACTATACATACAGTGCTTTCAGAAAGTATTCAGACACCTTTACTTTTTCACATTTTGCTACGTTACAGCTTTGTTCTAAAATTGATTAAATTGTTTTTTCCCCTCATCAATCTACACACAATAGCACATACAGTGCCTTGCGAAAGTATTCGGCCCCCTTGAACTTTGCGACCTTTTGCCACATTTCAGGCTTCAAACATAAAGATATAAAACTGTATTTTTTTGTGAAGAATCAACAACAAGTAGGACACAATCATGAAGTGGAACGACATTTATTGGATATTTCAAACTTTTTTAACAAATCAAAAACTGAAAAATTGGGCGTGCAAAAGAAGTATTCAGACCATTTACTCAGTACTTTGTTGAAGCACCTTTGGCAGTTGATTACATCATTGAGTCTTCTTGGGTATGACAATACATGCTTTGAGGAGTTTCTCCCATTCTTCTCTAACAATCCTCTCAAGCTCTGTCAGGTTGGATAAGGAGTGTTGCTGCACATGGTCTCTCCAGAGATGTTCGATCGGGTTCAAGTCTGGGCTCTGGCTGGGCCACTCAAGGACAATCAGAGATCTGTGCGGAAGTCACTCCTGCGTAGTCTTGGCTGTGTGCTTAGGGACGTTGTCCTGTTGGAAGGTGAACCTTCGACCCCACCTGAGATCATCCCCACAGCATGATGCTGCCACCACCATGCTTCACCGTAGGGATGGTGCCAGGTTTCCTCCAGATGTGATGCATGGAATTCAGGCCAAAGAGTTCAATCTTGGTTTCATCAGACCAGACAATCTTGTTTCTCATGGTCTGAGAGTCTTAGGTGCCTTTTTGGCAAACTCCAAGCAGGCTGTTATGTGCCTTTTACTGAGGAGTGGCTTCTGTCTGGCCACTCTACCGTAAAGGCCTGATATGTGGAGAGCTGCAGAGATGGTTGTCCTTCTGGAAGGTTCCCCCATCTCCACAGAGGAACTCTGGAGCTCCCTTACCAAGGTCCTTCTCCCCCAATTGGAAGAGTCCTGGTGGTTCCAAACTTCTTCCGTTTAAGAATGACGGAGGCCACTTGTCACACCTGCTCCCGCTCCTCCTCTCTGGTGCTCGAGGGCGCCAGGCTGCCCTTCAATACGCATACCTGTCACCACCATTTTGCGCAGCTGCGCAATATTGGACTCACCTGGACTCCATTACTTTGGTGATTGTCCTTCTTTATCTGTCTGTTCCTCAGTTGGTTCCCTGCATTATTGTCATTATGGTTTTTTCTCACCCTGTCCAGACGTTGTTATTGTTTTGGTTTGATGTCCGTTTTCCAGTAAATGTTCACTTCCTGTACTTGCTTCTCGTCTCCAGCGTCGACCCTTACACCACTGTGTTCTTAGAGACCTTCAACGCTGCAGAAATGGTACCCTTCCCCAGATCTGTGCCTCGACACAATCCTGTCTCGGAGCTCTAAGGACATATTGCTCATGGTTTGGTTTTTGTTCTGACATGCACTGTCAACTTATAATTGCACTGTCCAAATCATGTCCAATCAATTGAATTTACCACAGGTGGACTCCAATCAAGCTGTAGAAACATCTCAAGGATGATCAATGCAAACAGGATGCATCTGAGCTCAATTTCGAGTCTCATACCAAGGGTCTGAATCATTATGTAATTAAGGTATTTCTGTTTTTATTTTTAATAAACCTGCTTTTGCTTCGTTATATTGGGGTATTGTGTGTAGACCGCAGATTTTATTTTTAAGAATAAGGCTGTAACGTAACTAAATGTGGAATAAGTCAAAGGGTCTGAATACTTTCAGAAGGCACTGTATCTACGGTATATACACATCAATTACACAATACATGAAACAAACACATTTTTTCAGAAAAAAAGTATGCCAAACATTCACCTGTATTGCCCTAGAGCAGTGGTTCCCAAACTTTTTATAGTCCCGTACCCCTTCAAACATTCACCTGTATTGCCCTAGAACAGTGGTTCCCAAACGTTTTATAGTCCCGTACCCCTTCAAACATTCACCTGTATTGCCCTAGAGCAGTGGTTCCCAAACGTTTTGTAGTCCCGTACCCCTTCAAACATTCCCCTGTATTGCCCTAGAGCAGTGGTTCCCAAACGTTTTATAGTCCCGTACCCCTTCAAACATTCCCCTGTATTGCCCTAGAACAGTGGTTCCCAAACGTTTTATAGTCCCGTACCCCTTCAAACATTCCACCTCCAGCTGCGTAACCCCTCTAGCACCAGGGTCAGGGCACTCTCAAATGTTGTTTTTTGCCATCATTGTAAGCCTGAAACACACACACACTATACGATACATTTATTAAACATAAGAATGAGTGTGAGTTTTGTCACAACCCAGCTCATGGGAAGTGACAAAGAGCTCTTATAGAACCAGGGCACAAATAATAATATAATAATAATCAATCATTTTGCTCTTTATTTAACCATCTTACATATAAAACCTTATTTGTTCATCTAAAATTGTGAATAACTCAGGTTAATGAGAAAGGATGCACATAATTCTGCAATGTTGGGATGTATTGGAGAGAGTCTAAGTCTTAAATAATTTTCCAAACACAGTCTGTGTGTAATGAGATGCGTACTGGTGGCAGAAATTCATGTGCAGGAGACCAAAAAGTGATTTACAACGTTGTCGTTTAATCAACATAAACCCACCGTCAACAGAACAATACATGAAATGGGTCAAACAAAACCTGGTAATCACCAGCATACCGTGCACAAGCACTACAATAAACAATTACAGACAAGGACATGGGGGGGAACAAAGGGTTAAATACACAACATGGAATTGATGGAATTGGAACCAGGTGTGATGGAAGACAAGACAAAACCAATGGAAAATTACAAGTGGATTGGTGATGGCTAGAAGGTCGGTGACGTTGACCGCCGAACGCCGCCCGAACAAGGAGAGGGACCAACTTCGGCGGAAGTCGTGAAACTGTGCCTGTATTTAGTTTTCATGCTAGTGAGGGCTGAGAATCTACTCTCACATAGGCACCTGCTTGCAAAGGGCATCAGTGTCTTAACAACGCGGTGTGCCAAGGCAGGATACTCTGAGCGCTGCTCAATCCAGAAATCTTAAATTCAATTTACACAGAACCGCTTGTTGCAATTTCGATGAAGTTCTCTTGTTCAGATATCGGTAAGTGGACTGGAGGCAGGGCATGAAAGGGATAACGAATCCAGTTGTTTGTGTCATCCATTTCAGGAAAGTACATGTGTAATTGCTCACCCAACTCACTCAGGTGCTTTGCTATATTACATTTGACATTGTCCGTAAGCTTGAGGTCATTTGCACACAACAAATCATACAACGATGGAAAGACATGTGTCTTGTCCTTGTTAATGCAGACAGAGAAGAGCTCCAACTTCTTAATCATAGCCTCAATTCTGTCCCGCACATTGAATATAGTTGCAGAGAGTCCCTGTAATCCTAGATTCAGATCATTCAGATCAGTCAGTATAGAAAAATTGAAGCTCATCTCTCAATTTAAAAAAACATGTCGATATTTTGCCCCTTGATAACCAGCGCACTTTGACTCAAGTTAAACAATTTAAAGGCAATGCTACCAAATACTAATTGAGTGTATGTAAACTTTTGACCAACGGGGAATGTGATGAAAGATATAAAAGCTGAAATAAATAATTCTCTCTATTATTATTCTGACATTTCACATTCTTAAAATGAAGTGGTGATCCTAACTGACCTAAAACAGGGAATTTTTTCTAGGATTAAATGTCAGGAATTGTGAAAAACTGAGTTTAAATGTAATTGGTTAGAGTTTATATAAACTTCCAACTTCAACTATATCCTCTCCTGTTTGCAGAAGAGGATGTCTTTCTTAATTGACCCCCATAAACATAACAGTCTGTTGACTCATCCAGCTGTAACGCATAGAATTCACTGGCTTGTATGCAAAGCAGTAATTGTTTCTAAACATCTTCTGCCATGTCACTGATGCGTCGTGAAACAGTGTTGTTTGATGAAGGCATTGTCTCTGTAGTTATTTTGGCCTTTTCCTCCAGCATTGTCCCAGCCATATCCATCGCTGCAGGAAGAATTAAGTCCTTCACAATAGTATGGGGCTTGCCTGTCCTAGCCACTCGGTAGCTCACCATATAAGAGTCTTCTAGCCCCTTCTTATTAATGGTATCTGTTGATTTTGTAGTTGTCTTACTACTCAAAAGTCGTCTTAATTCTCGCTCAAAAAAGTCTGGTGTTTTTTTTCAAATTGGCATGTTTTGTTTCTAAATGTCTGCGCAAGAGTGAAGGTTCCATCGAGTTGTGACAAAGTAATGTTTAATGTGATTGGATGTTATTTGACTAGGCTACCTGTATTTGACATTGTGTTGTTATTTTGCTGAACACTAGATGGTTAAAAAAAAAGGGGGGGGGGGGACTCAAATGTATAGCCTAGTTCGAAAATATCAATGGACTGTTTGAAAATGTGAATCACATTTTTATTTGGCGTACCCCCAACGGCATTGGGCGTACCCCAGTTTGGGAATACCTGCCGTAGAGGCACCAACTCCACCAATTTTAAGGACTTTTTGAGTACATTCCACAAGAGGCGCAAAATAACTTAAAGCTGGTTTACCTAACTTGGTGGAGATTGAAGGGATTTCCAGGGTTAGTCATCCCTGAGTCCTAGTCTGGTATCTTATTGGCGTGGTAAACCATGTTTGTTTTGGATGTGACTGACTTTTTAAGTTAACGATTCGTAGTGAGAATGTTTTGTGACACACAACATCATTCAGAGTTTAATGCGTGAGAGATTAGTAAATTAGCACTAATCCGTTGTGGTAAAAAAAAAACGATGAAAGTTCGAGATGATCCTCAGGGCTTTAATTAAACACACACTCATCTCCGGCTGATCAACTTTATAAATCAGCCTGCATTTCAAAAGCCAGCAGATGATTAAGAAACACATCAGAGAGATGAATAGCAGCAATTATTTCTCTTTGGCTACTCCAGGGTTGGTGGGACGTCTCCGTCTCTCAGCTATAACTATGGTAACCGGATGATGGATTAGAAGCAGTGGGAGAAACATGAATTATGTTTCTAGACATCTGGCACCCCAGGTTGGGGATCTAG